>NC_143429.1:11570555-11872667 GCF_059467195.1 Physcomitrium patens | reverse complement strand
ATTGTTAGAATTTGCAAAGGTAACAATGATTCAGCAATCAAACCATGATCCCACCAACTCAGTGGGACATCAATCAAGTTCAATCGGAAAATAAGTTTGGATGGAATGGAAAGTGATCTAATCGACAAAATCAAGTATTCAATAACTTTCAAAGTTCCAATTTTAATCAAGGGTCTGCATCAAATCCCAAGCACTAGGAAAAGGAGCAGTAGAAATATCAGCAATATACTCCTCCAGTGTCATCGAAGCAAGTTTCCTCCGTTCCAATGGGACAACCAAGATCATTTTTTAATCCTACGTGGAACAAGCCTAATAAGTATATACCAGTGGAGACATCCACTACGCCTGATGGGAGTCCAAGAAGACCACTTCATTATTCCGTTGTAGACAAATTGATCATTATGCCAATGAAAGTCCCAATCCCAGAGTTAGTGACGATTATGTGCCACTGTGTGGAAATTACAAGTAGTCGAGGCATACTTATCAGCAATATAATGCTCCATTCAATTTCAATAATCGGGATCAATAAATCCAAAACCAAGGAAAAATTGAGGAGATAAATCAATGTCCTTAAGATTCTCTGATAAATCGGGTGGAATGTGTTCAAGCCGTTCTTACCAAGAGTCAACAAAAGGGAAAAGGACCAATTCAACATTTGGGTGAGCCTGATGTGAAGGACCAATTTGATCCAATTACGGGGCCATCTAATCCAGGTCCTAAAATGGGTCTCTTATCCAGTATGAGACCTGACTCGGTTGGGCAACCCAATGAGATCCCGATTATAGAGGCTTCGGTTCCGTTTCAAGTTGTTTCGTTCTCTATGCCATTTTGAAAAACGTCCTTTCCATTGAAAGATACTCAAACCAATGAAAAGAAAGAGGACATTGGGTATTACCCTAAATATGGAACCCTATGACATTTTGAAGGATCTGGATGCTATTTGGCCTTCTATTTCTATGAAGCAACTTCTAACAATCGCACCAAAGTATCGTTCTACATTAAATTCATCATTAACATGACATCGACAACGTATTAAGGAAGTTTGTGAAGTCAGTTTGAACCTTGACCCAGGTGCACCAACCATCGTTGTTTCGATTGATGGTGTTATGATCTCAGGCATTCAAGTGGATGGTGGTTCTAGCATCAATTTAATGAACGCTGATACAATGGATGCTTTAGATTTAGAATACTTAGTATCCACGACATTGGTATTACGGATGTCAGATCATAGCCACGTTAAACCAATGGATATTTTACGGAGTGTTCAAACTATAATTATTAGTATTGCATATGTAATTGACTAAATCATCTTTTGGCTACAACATTTGTATCTAATTTTATTGGGACGACTTTGACTTTATCAAGCGAAGGCCAAGAACGATTGGGGTTGGGAAACTTTGATAATTGGCAAAGGCAGAGATAAAATGGTATTACAAATGTACCCAATACATTATCATGGAGAATCTCAATTTCCAACATTTGAATTGACGTCGAATAATGAGCTTAGCTCTGATGAAGACGTAATTGTACCAATTACGGAGGTGCCCATAGAGGCAACGCAACACCCTGGAGTGGTGTATCAATGTGGAGGTCGAGGGGAGTACTTGATATACCTAACGGATTTGAAAAGGTCTGTTTATGTTAGTATTGATTGGATGATCAAGTATGATGTGCACCATGTTAGTGCCCTTGACACAAGATTCAATACTTTACACATGTCAGACTTACTAACTGATTTTCAACTAGCACGGGGGTTGAAACAAAACATCGCCATTGCACCTTTATGTCAAACTATGAACTTGGCGACCATAGCAGAGCCTCGAACAATTAAGATCTACAAAGGTATTAAGGACTAGGAATTGACCTGTTAGATAGAATTTTTCTTGCACCATAAGTCCACTTTTGCTTGGACTTATGCTGATTTAAAGGGTATTTCCGCTGAAGTCTGTGAGTATTATATCATTTTAGAGAAGAACGCTAAACCGATACGACAAAGACAACATTGCCTTAATCCTAAATATTCTCTCATGGTGAAGGAGGAATTGGACAAGCTTCTTGCAGTTGGTTTTATTTACCTAGTACCGAATTGTGAGTGGGTTTCTCCAATCATGATGGTGCCAAAAAAGAATAGAAAAATCCGAATTTGTCAGGATTTCTAGAAATTTAATGCAACCACCAAGAAAGATTACTTCCCATTACCTTTCACAGACAGTATGGATAATCTGTTGTCAGTATCACCAGGTAGTAAAAGAATAGGAGTGAGGCACTAATTAAAGTCATTCTGTGGTATTATTTTGGATTGGTTGGAGTGCCATTTCTTGTGTTTCTAGTATATTCGAGAATAGTAGTTCCAATTAAAAGCTTGAAAAAGGGAGCGTTATGGCAATTGAAAGTACAAAGAGAACTACGGACAAATAAGACAGTAGCAAACGGGATTTGGAGGACAACAAGAAGGTGATATCAGTGCTGAACTGGAAAAAAATCACAAAGAAAGAACGGATACTCTAAGAAAATGCTGAATCCAAGTTAACATTACATATCTGATTTTTAAAGAAATAAGAAGCTTGGACGAAAGAAAAAGAACACATTTTATGGATTATAGAAGGACAATGGGACGAATTGATCCAGAATCGCAAGACATGGGATTTGGAATAGGAAAAACTCAAATGCCAGTTGAAGGTGAAAGGAAATAAGGCAGAGTTATTGACGAAAGAAAAAGAGACATTGAGTGACCAATCTAGATACGAAATGGAGAAGTTGAGGTTCGAAATCGAAGTTTTACAAGCTGAGGTGGCAAAATTGACGGAAGAGTTAATAGAGAGAAGTCAGTCATAAGTGTCAATTGAAGATGTTCCAGAATGGATGAGTCAGTAGCAGCATCAGTTGGAACTCCATGATGCCCAGATCTTGAAACTGGAAGCTCAAGTCCGTGAATTGGGTGAATATAATGAAGATCTATCAAACCAGTTGAGGAAGGAGCTGATGGATGGATTAGAGGAGGAGGAAGATTTGAATTTAGAACCAGAATCAGTGGAACCCACATTAGATAATGTAGCAAATGATCAATTAGGTGGGCCAGAGGAAATAGTAATTTTGTAGAATTTTGTTAAGTAGTTTTTAGATAGGTAACAATTGTGTGTTTGCAAAGATGCTGCACAGATAAGAGTGGCGCTACGTAGAATAGATATTAGTTCGTTTTTGTAAGATATTAGTAAAATAGACTAATAATCCATAGAATAGTCAGTTCAAGAGGACGGATGGTTGATTTAGTTATTCAAAGTAGTTATTATAGGATTACGGTTAGAATCTGGAAATTAGAATGAATTATATAGGAGTTGTAGAAGTTTTTTGGGGTACCAGACTATGATAGTCATGAGCCGGTGTCAATTGTATTAAGAGTTTCTATTAATAAGACTCAAAATACACTTACTGAGATTACAATACCATTAACTAATATACTTAAGTTTACAACATCAAAAACCAAAAAGACTCGTGGATTAAATAAGCAACTATATAAAAAGAAGGCTATAACATGCATTGATTCTGGTATTGTTTCTATGGAAATTCCTACTAAACTTATCAAACCATCAATTAATGGTAATATATCTATTAAAATTATATCTTCACGTCATGTAATAGAAAATCTTCATATTATAAGGAATAAAATCAAATTGAGTACAAAATTATTTATTCTATATTGTACTACAAACAATATTTGGGATAGACCATGTATTATAATAAATGAATCATTTGCATCCATGATTGCAAAAACTTTTTATTATGAGGAAGAAGATCCTAAATCTCAAATCATTAATGAAGTAATGTATTACTTTGACTTATTAAAATGGAAAAATGCCATTGAAAAGGAATATATTTCTTTTCATAAGAGAAAAGTCTTTGATCCAATTATGGACACTCTTACACATTGCCATGTAGGATATAAGATGGTATTAGTATGCAAGCGAGATGTTAAAGATCAATAAATTTGCTATAAAGCTCGTCTTATTGCCCAAGAATTTATCTAATAGTTTTGCATTGATTATGAATCCACATGTTTTCTAGTCATGGATTCAATTATATTTTGATATATTATTAGAATGGCAATCCATGCTACTCTTGAGATGCATTTCATAGATGTGATAATTATATATCTGTATGATTTTCTTGATACAAATATTTATATAAAAGTTCCACTTGATTTGGAAATAAAAACTCCAAATACACCTACTCTATAATGATATTATAATATTAAATTACACAAGGTCATGTATGATCTAAAAAATCTAGATGCATATAGTATTAACATTTACAAGATTATTTAATTACAAATAAGTTTATAAGTATTCCATTAATTCTTTATTTATTTAACAAACAAGAAAAAATTGATTTTGTAATCATCGCTATATAAGTTGATGATCTTAACTAAATGGTTACTAGTTTTGTATACATTGCAGCTATTAACCTATTTATTTGTGAATTTGAGATTAAAATATTAGAAAAAATATCTTTCTAAATTGGTCTTCTAATTAAGCATTTCACATATGGTAGCATTTTTTTCTATCAATTAACGTATATTAAACAAATCTTGTAAAGATTCAATATGATTGATGCTTATCTATTTTCAATACAAATGGTTGGACGTAGTCATAATGGTAATGATCTATATTGTCCGTGCAAGGAGGAGGAGGGAATATTGGAAGATTAATATCCATACGTAGAAGTACTTGGAGCTCTTTTATGTTTAGCCACATCTATAAGATTAGATATTACATTTACAGTTAGTACTCTTGCAAGATATAATGCATGTTCAATACTATGACATTAGAATGGCATCAAATATTTATTACATTATTTAAAAGGCACTGAAGACTTGAAAATATATTATACAAAATCTACGAATCTAAAATTTATTGGATATTGTGATGCAAGTTATAAATTTGATATTGCAACATCTAAATTTCAAATAGGCTATTTATTCTTAAGACATAATATTGCAATATCATAGAAATTAATAAAAAAATTATAACTATAATTTCATCCAACCATGCAAAAATTATTGCCTCATATGAAGTATTTTGGAATATATTTGGTTGCGATCAATTGATAAACTCATTTAGACAATCTATGGACTTTTATTTGATTATTTTCTCACTATTTTGTATGAAGACAATAGTACTTGTATTATACAAATGTAAGTCAATTTTATCAAAGGCAACAAGACAAAGCATATTTATCCAAAATATTTTAGTTATATCCATGACTTGATTATTAATCAAATACTTAAAATTAAAAAAAATGAATTTAAAAATAATCTTGCTGATCTCATCACCAAAGTTCTTTCTTTGTACAAACATGACCAACTTATTTATAGCATTGGCATAAGGCGACTTATTTTTCTTCAGCAAAAAAATTAATGAATTCTTTAAATAATTTTAAAAAAAGATATTATATTCTTTTTCTTCTATCTATATTTTTTGTCTTTGAATATAATAAGGTTTTTCTAAATAAGATTTTAATGAAACAACAATTATTAATCATACAAGATTATACAAAAGTATAGATTATAACTCTTTATAAATTTTATGTTATATAAATATTATAATAATCAAGGAGTGTTGATAGCATTAAATATAGGCAACGCTTTCCATAACATTCATTGTAGTTGCATTGAATATTGTAGCTATAAAGTTTAGAATGTATTAAAGAGAAATTGCTTATTTTCTCTTTCTTCTCTTCGATACAAATAAGACAACTACATCAATACATAATTTTGTTTAGAAACTCTCTCTTCTTTTATATGTGTGTGTATTTTATATGTGGGTGCACATTACTTCTAGTTACTCTTGTGTCTCTCTCTAAATCATTTTTAACATCTTTTGTAGCTTTCACAAGCTTTTATGGATTAGTAGATGCATTGAATCTACATGAAATTTTGATTTTAAGTGGAATATAATATTTCTTTAAGAATTTTTTTTAAAAGTATTTTTTAATAAAATTCTAATTTTATTCTTAAATTTTTCTATGAAATTCTTTTTTACAATTATATAATGCATCAATATTAACAAATTAAAAAAAATATTTTATTGTAATAAAAAATCAAAGAAAAATATTAGGTTATATACAAGTACTTGTATTTATATATATATATATATATATATATATATATATATATATATATATAAATGCAAATATAATATAAACTCAAATTATATATATATACACATAACTTATTACAATTGTATGATATATGCTTATTTATAAATTATTTTTTTAAGATGTTTATATTTTATATTTTATTTTATTTTTAATTAAATTATATAATATATTAATATAATTTGATTTAGAATATAATCTTATCTTTATTTATTAATTTTATATATTATAAATTATTTAAGATATTTTATTTAAATTATTATTTATTTTTAAATATATATAATATATAATATAATGTTAATTTTTTATTTATATACATATAAAAAGAGCAATAATATAAGATAAACTATTAGTTATATTTAAGAAGTAGGAATAAAATAAAAGCCACTTTATATCAAGGATATAATATTTACCTATATGATTAAGTAGAAGTAAGTAAAAATAGATTTATTTCATAAATATTTCTAAAAAAGCTTTCTAGAAGCTTTATAGAAATTGTTTTGATTTTATATGTATTTTTAATTAATTGATAGATTAAATACTTGATCAAAAAGTTAATCACGTATTGATAGCGTGTAGAACAAGCTAAGTATGTGATATACATATAAAAAACTTGTGTTGTAAGTTAAGATACATGTCTTGCAAAGTCAACACATTTTAGAGGTCCTTAAAGACATGGCTATATAGCTTCTAATTAAGAGTATATATGGAGGCAAGAATAAAGCCTTCTTTGTTCTTTTTAACGCCTTTCTAGTCTTTAGTCTTGTTTCAAGACTTCCTAGACTTCTTGTCTTTGACAATAGCCATTCTAGTTTAATACCACATCATCTTTGAGTGATTTTCTAGTTCTTTTGAGTGACATAAGAATATATTAAGGATTTCTTTCATTGAGATTCATATCTTTAATAGTTTGATAAGAGTGCAAACTTATTATTTTTGTCTTGTTTTAGAAGTGAGTGGATTATCCCACTTCTATTGTTATATTTTGAAGGTAGTAGACTACCCACCTTTAAACAAACAATCTTATTTTTTAACACTCATTTTTTTCTTAAAAAAAGTATCAAGGATATAAATTGGAAGAAAATGCATGAACCTAAAATATTTATATTAAAAAAATAGTGACAATATAGCAATAAAGTAGTATGTATATTAGAAAGAAACTGAAATAGCTATTGCCAAAAGACAAGGAAACTTTTAGTTTCTAGATTTAAGACTCTTAAATCTAGACTAAAAGCAAGAAAGGAGTTGAGAACAGTGAAAAGGCTTCATTCTTGCCTCTATATATACTATCTAACCAGAAGCTATGTGACAATGTTCTATAAGATTTCTAATATGTGTTGACTTTGTAGGATACATATCTTAACTTATAAGACAAGTTTTCTATGTGTAGGCCATAGAATTAGCTTATTCTTCAAGCTACCAATATGTGTGGTACATGACCAACTTATTGACCATGTTTCTAATCTAAAAAATCAATTATAGACACCTATAAAGTCAAAGTAGTATTTATGAAGCTTCTATAGAAGATATTATGGAATTAATCTACTTTTACTTATTTTTATCTAATCGTATAGGTAATTATTGTTTACACGTGTATGTCCATGACATTACTATCCCTTCTAGAGACGAGTTCCATGAGGAGTGGTCTTTATATATTAACAAAATTGAAGATGCGGCAATTTGTATTTGTCATATACTCTGATATTTGTTTTCTTTGAAGATAGTTGATAGGCCCTCTCAGCCATCAATAGTGTCTTATACTAGGACAAAAAGACCACCCTGTTATTTGGTCGTTGTTGAGTCTTTTGTAACTTCCTTCAATTAAAATATTTAAAATATCATTAATAATTATTCCTATCTCTAATAAAATCATCAAACATCAAGAGTCTCTTCTAAGATCATGATACCAAATACGTTGTATCTTGCCATCTATTTGAAGAAAGATATGTCATTCTTGAGGATCTTCATCTCAATTTTGTTATCTTGAAGGTTATGACAATCATAATGTCTTATCTAATAAGTCCATAAATGAAAGTTTTTGAATTGAATCAACTGATTTTTGGTTCTCCATTTCTTTAGTGGCACAAATACACAAAAGCTACAAAAAAAGATAAAAAGTAGAATGCAATCTTCCTTGGACCTTATTTCTTTTATAGCAAAGACTTACTATTCTTCATCTTAGTTTGAATGGATGTTGTCAATGAAAAGCCTCCACCACCTTTGCTATATTTATAAGATACTTTATTCTCTCCCATGTGTGTTTACTAATATCATATCCATGCTAATAGATAAGATATTCCAATTTATTTTGGCACCGCCTTGAGTCTAAAACTTCTTCTACTTTGAACTCTTTATAGTTGTCCACTTTTATAGGAGGAGGTGGAGCTTCTCTTCTTCTTGGTATGTTCATAGTCTTGTATGGTTTAAGAAGAGATATATAGAGGATATGATGGATCTTCATTGCCTCTGGTAGATATAATCGATAAGCAATTGGATTGATTTGTCGACAAATAGAAAAAGGTCCAAGCCTGCGGCATCATGTTGTAACACAACTATATAGTGAAAGATGATAATATGGATCTTATTATCGAAGAGCCAAGTTAAAAGAAAAAGTAGAAAAATATGGATAAAAGATAGGAAGGTAATAAAACTTTTAGTAGTAATACTACCCTTTTAAAAAAAAAAATAGCTTCTACTTACTTTGTAGGGCCAAAAATAAGGCAAAATAAGGTAGATTGGAAAAATAAATAATGTAAACATCTTTAAGAAGAAGTTAAGAATAAATTCTAGTAAAAATTACTTAGAAAAACTAGATGTTGATATCCAGAGAGGGCCGGTTATGAACCAAGGTCGAAATCAGACCCTGAGGCACAAAACCGAGTCTCAATGACGACTGTAAGACTCTTTGGTAGATCAAACAATGGAGTTTGATAGAAGATTAGATAAGGTTTCTATGAGCATTGGATTTGGATGATTTGGATCTGTATTGACCTTATAAGAGCTTTACAAAGTCAAGGTTTGTTTTAGATGACTTGAGTTTTGTGAAATAAAATAGGATTTAAGTTTTGGGTGATTTCAAGAGTTTTGTAATAGATCTATGGATGAAATTTTGCAAGTTAATGGTTATAGTTGTATTCAATATGTGTTGTAAATTTAAGCTCGATATAACAATTGAATTGAGGATTATTGAGGTTTAAGTGGATCATGGTACTAGAAGGTAATATTTTAGGTCTAGTGAGGATTTTTAAGATTTCTTGCAATTCGCTAGTTGGATTGGAGTGAAATTTGTGTGAGAGGATATGAGACTTGTTTTTCTATGTGCATGAGAATTTTGATATCAATTGAACAGAGAAAAGAAGAGATATTGGCTTTGGGAGATTGGCATCAAGGTTGGAGAAAGAGGCCGGCTAATACCCGAGTACATTTTTGAGGTTATCGTCTATTTGGTAATTTCGATTCTTTTAAAACTTTTTGTGCTTGTTTTCAACTTAGTTTTTAAGAAGTATGAAAAATTTGAGTTAAGATTAATAGTTTATTCATTATTTATTGTGGTTTAAATGTATTGTAAGAATTACTAGGATTTGATTAAGGATTGATTTAGGATTTAGGGTTTGGTTAGGATTTGATTTAGGATTAATAATTTGATTTAGGATTTGGTTGGGATTTGGTTTAGGGTTTGTTTAGGATTTAATTAGAGTTTGATTTAGGGTTTAGAATTTTATTAGGATTTTTTTAGGATTTAAGATTTAATTAGTTTTGGCATAAAGTTTGAATGAAGTCCAATAGGATTTTAACTAGGATTAAATTAAGATTGAATTTTGATGTATTTGAGATATATTTGTGTTTATTCTAATATTTCTTTAAGATTTCTTATTGTTTCTTGAAATTTCTTTGAGGTTTCTTTGAATTTGATTAAAGCTTGTTTAACATTATTAGTATTCTATTAGAATTAGAATTTTATTGTTGCAATTTCCATTCCACCTTCCATAGTCAGGTGCCCCGAGCATTCTCAAGCAAGACTTCACATATTATGACAGCGATAGTCCAACTTATCACAAGGATGAGTAGTCTTGATATTACCGTGAAATAACCATACCTTGTCACCCACATTGAATTATAGTTGTTCCTTTCAATAGGTATCTGCGTTGATCTTTTGTCATCCTTAAGCTTCTTTTAATTGCACCTTCATTGTCACATATAGCTTCGACAAATGATTTGCCAAGCCTTCCATCGTACAATTATTATTTTTTAAAAAGTCAAAAGTATCAAGTCATAGATGATAACCATAATTGGTCAAGAAAGGTGTTTGTTGCATAGAAGAATGCATTGTATTATTATAAGAAAACTCTACCAATGACAAGAAGTTTTTTCAATCATCTTGTTGATAATTGATGATATACCTTAAATATTATTCCAAAACTTGGTTTACAGATGTGAGCCCCAAATTCACTACTCATTAAATTGATGCCACACAATAGGTTCAAAGGGTGGAATGGAAGGACTTCCAATTGTAAAATTACTGAATTAATTTAAATATGAATGTTTGTAGTTCAATTCAAATTAATACCTTCCAAGTAATTGTTACTAATATTAAATTATAATATTAAATAAAATTTACTATGAAAACATAGTAAAAATAATTAATTAAATTTTTATTGTTAATTGATTGTAAGAATAAAAACTTAAGTTTGAATTAAAAGTTTAAGTTGAAAATTAAGTTAAAAAGTTAAAGTTAAAAGATAAATTTAAAAATTAAGTTAAAAATTTAAATTTAAAATTTAAAATTAAAGATTAAGTTTAAGAATTAAAATTAAAAGTTAAGTTTAAAAATTAAAATTAAAACTTAAAGTTGAAAGTTAAGTAAAAATATTAAAGGTTAAAAGTTAAAACTTAAAATTTATTAGCCAAAAGGTGAAATCTAGAGATTACAAGTCACTTTGAAGGTAATAGTAAAAATAAAATAAGAGAGGTGAAAGCGAAAGTACCTTTACAACAAACAAGGATTAAAGGCAGTGATCCCCTTCTATTCCAAAATTTGCCAAAATTTGTAATCAACTTTGATTTCAATGATTGTTAGCTAGTTGCAAGGCTAATTTGATGACGCTTTTGATTCAAAAAATTTCGTTGCAATCTAATGATCCAATTGTAAGAATTCCTCCTTTGAAGTTGAGTGATCCAACTCTCTTTACTTAGAAATTCACTAAAAATTCAAATTGTCTTGAAATCCAACAAAAATTATGCCTTTCAGAGCTTAACTTATAAAACTTGATGCTTCCAAAATTTTAAATGAAGCCAATTATTATGCAATGAAAAATTCCTTTCCAAACTCGATTGATCCAAACTGCAAAAGCAATAGACTCCCTCACACTCAAAAATTCATCAATTTTTTTTTTTTTTTATTCCAAATCAAGCGAGTCTTATCTTGTCAGAAAGTTAACAACAAAATCTATAATTATATAGAATTTCACATTGAAAAAAAAAATTGAGTGACTAATCGAGGAAAATCCGAGGCCCTTGAAATCTTTGGGATATTTTGGAGGTTGAGGGAGCTATCTACCTCAATAAAGCATATATTAAAACTTAATGACTGTAGAATAGATATTAATTTGTTTCTGTAAGATATTGGTAAAATAGACTAATAGTCCATAGAATAGTCAGTTCAAGACAACGGTGTCTTATTGTGGTTCGGCTACTATATGAAAATAATGTAATTATATACTTAATATATAATTTATTAAGCAATATGGTGAGAGCCATGTTAGTGGATTTTAGTTGGTTGTAGAATATAATTTGATTATTACCTTGAGAAGAGGTTGTTTAAAAAGATTACTATAGAATTTGTATAACTTTAATTTCCTTTTGATAGTGGCTTTTAAGATTGGTTTTGGTTGATAGTAACTTCTAAATATTTAGAATCACCTTTGTTAGACATTGGTGACCTTTGAAAACTTCTTTTGATTCTTCTATTTGGTGCTTAGAGCATAAATTATGTAAATCTTATAAGAAAAAGGATTTAAGAAGGATTTTGGTAGCAAAGGGAGTAATTAGGGCACCAATATAGATGAATGGAGATGAATAATGAAAATCTCCATTCCTATTGGTCAAAAATCAAGACCAATGGACTTTGAGGAGGCTGCCCAAGGCCATATTAGGGGGATTAGGGTTAGTTTCTCGAGGCCATTCGAGTATTTAAGGGAAGGGGCAGAAGGTTTATGTTTTTGGCTATGGTTTTGGTGCAAGTTTTGTGTCATTTGGGTTTTTTATGAAGAAGTTATGGGCGCTCAAAGTTAAGGTGTTAGTTTTTGGACCTACTGTCACTCTTTGGGGCATTGCGCAAGCATACAGATAGCAAATGAAGATCGGCGACTAGAGTTGGAGAGAGCACTTTTTCGGCTATAGTTTATATCTACTGACTGTCAAATTTCAAGCTTTGATGAAGGAGATATTAGCAGTTGAAGTCAGTGCTTGGAATCTAAGGGTAGTAAGTAGCCCGATTTACTTGTACTTGTGATTTGAGCTATATCTTAGACAATTTGACGAGGTTATGACTCAAAATTTCTAAGATTGTGTATAATCTTGTTATAAAGCTTTCTACATAAGTTTTATAGAATTTGGAGTTTGGGTTTTTGAGATATAGTAAGTAGCCCGATTTACTTGTACTTGTGATTTGAGCTATATCTTAGACAATTTGACGAGGTTATGACTCAAAATTTCCAAGATTGTGTATAATCTTGTTATAAAGCTTTCTACATAAGTTTTATAGAATTTGGAGTTTGGGTTTTTGAGATATAGAAAAAATAGTTTTCAGATGCTTGTAAATTAGGGTTTTGTGCACCTGCTAGGGTTTCTAAGATGCTGAAAGATCGGTGATAGATGTACAATTCATTTTTGTTGTGGTAAGGGTTAAGAATAGCATCTATCTTTTTTCGAAATTTGAAACGAACTGAACAGTTGAATCGAGATATATGAGATCCTAAAGTCTGATGTAAAAAGGTCTTTGCGGAAAGAAAAATATTTTGAAGGATTTTAATATATTTTGAGTTTTTATACAAAGCAAAGAGGATTTTTGGGAGCTAAGGCATAATATAAAAGTGAAACCTAAACTTTCTACAGCTAGTTACCTGGTGTATTCCTAGATAGCAAATCACGCCATATGACAGTGGATGGTTGATTTAGTTATTAAAAGTAGTTGTTATAGGATTACGGTTAGAATCTGGAAATCATGAGGAATTATATAGAAGTTGTAGAAGTTTGTTGGAGTGCCAGACTTTGATAGTCATGAGCCAGGGTTAAGCTTGGTGCTACCTCTTTGTTTTCTCTTTGTTTTTTTTATTGTTGAAGAGTAATGGATAATTTCTGAATACTGAGAAGTGACTCTGTGGAATAAATCAGAGATTGATTTATGAGTTATTGATTATATAATTGGAGTTTTATGTGATTGAATTATATGAGAAGTTATTGGAAGATTGATTATGATTGGAAGATTATGATTGTTGTTTATTGAGAGTTGTATGTGTTTTGGATAGAGGAAGTCTATGATTACAGAAATTGTGTGAATCCAGATTGGTTGGAGTGAAGTCTATTTTTCTGGTATTGGATGGGAATTTATGAGTTTTAAGCAGTCTTTTGAGAGTGCAAGGTTACACATTGTGGTTATCAGTTGATGAAGGAATATTGTTCCTGGAAGGAAACATTGTAGTGTTTCTTGGAGTTTTAATGGTTTAGATTACAGTTAATTGAGTGACCTTAACTTATAAGCTCATGCACTTAGTCTTTTCTTGAATTCGAATTCTCCTATACAGGTTTATTCTAAAAGGAATTTGTAGAATAAGTAAAACGGCAATTATATTTTGGGGCCGCTGCTGGGGATTGACAATAGCATTGAGTGTTAGGAATTAACTGCCGAATGAGTAGATGAGAAATAAGAAGCAAATTCAGAAGTATATAGTAAAAGATTATGGTTATTAAGAATGAAAACATTGCAGTAAAGAAAAAACATCAAATGAAAGAAAGATAAGAGAAAGCACAAGCAAGAGAATCATTGCAAAATAAGCAAGAACGCAAGTTAAAAAAGAAGCGTCGACAAAGTTGGATTAAGCCATGGTTGCATGCCTGTCGGCATATCCGAGCATACCCAAAAGCTGATCGACCTCTAATATTTCAGATATATATATCGTTAAGAAAATTACCAAGAGTACTTGCAGGAAATTTTATCGACAGCCCAACGTATCTCTTGAGCTTGTTAACTACAAATGGAGGAAATACAGAAGAATTGGATACTCTGTTGGATACCTTCCCAATAGTAAAAACTGTCGATTCTATAAAAACTGATTCGATAGAATGGCATAAATTGCTTGCCAATAAAGACTAATTCAACGTATATCAAAATTCGTCATTTTTACCTCTAATTTAACTAATAAACTTATTCAGGGATAATAATAGTAAATTGAGGAGGTTGAAAAGTCTGGAAAAAATAATTGGAGAAGGCAGTGGTAATTTTAATAAGAGATTAAGTGGCACATTATGCTCTTCAATGACGACAAGTGGTCCGGCAGTTCCAATAGCAGTCTAAATGGGTGACGTAGGTGATCGCACAACCAGTGTGGCTCCATTACCTACTTTTAAGGGCTTTTTGGGTGCGGATCTCAATCAACATTTGTCTTAGTTTTTGACAACATGTGTAGCCAATAATGGAAGAACCGAAGATATTTGGTTACGATTGTTGCTAGCAACCTTAAAGGACATGGCATTTGAATGGTACAACCGTCAATCAATGGATCAATTTTCCAATTGGAAAGCATTGAAGAATATATTTTTAATCCATTTTTGCCCAATTGGTTTTGAGGATCGACTTTGAGAAAGATTAATGAGTAGCAAAATGGATCCAAGAGAGGCAGTGGAATCATACTATGGTCGTGTGGCAGATAAACTCCGTAAGTGGCCAAATCACCAAATGCCAAAGGCTTTTGTATTGTCCATATTAATCAACGGATTGCACCCATCCAAACTAAAAATGTTTGTAAAAGAGGCTCAACCAATTACGATAATTACATCTCTTAATAGAGCCAAGATTTGGGAGGAATGCCATTATGATCAGTTTTTAACTGCGGGAGCTACGATGATTCTAATTCAAGGCAGTTATCAAAATCCAACTTGGAACGGATCAATAGATAGTTATCCACGGATGTTAGAAAAAAGAGCCAATTCTAGTGCCAATATTTAGGAGCCAGTTAATGTCATCCCATTGCAAGCTATGCCACCAAACATGACAACAACGTATGCTCCATATTTTCCATATCAACAACAAGCAGTAGAGTTACCAATAATACCAACTTCAAAAGATTCCAATGAAGCCTTGTTGTTGAACTTGACAAAGAAAATAGAGAAAATGGCCATCAATATGGCCAAAGATAAGAAGAAGATGCAAAAGCCTACCAATACTAGGACCAATGTATGATGCAGTAATTATAAGGACCATGGTCATTTGGTAACAGAATGCCCTTTATCTTCATAAATGATGGATCAATGTACATTTTGCGAAGGAAATACTTAACAGCTAATTGTTAGAATTTGCAAAGGTAACAATGATTCAGCAATCAAACCATGATCCCACCAACTCAGTGGGACATCAATCAAGTTCAATCGGAAAATAAGTTTGGATGGAATGGAAAGTGATCTAATCGACAAAATCAAGTATTCAATAACTTTCAAAGTTCCAATTTTAATCAAGGGTCTGCATCAAATCCCAAGCACTAGGAAAAGGAGCAGTAGAAATATCAGCAATATACTCCTCCAGTGTCATCGAAGCAAGTTTCCTCCGTTCCAATGGGACAACCAAGATCATTTTTTAATCCTACGTGGAACAAGCCTAATAAGTATATACCAGTGGAGACATCCACTACGCCTGATGGGAGTCCAAGAAGACCACTTCATTATTCCGTTGTAGACAAATTGATCATTATGCCAATGAAAGTCCCAATCCCAGAGTTAGTGACGATTATGTGCCACTGTGTGGAAATTACAAGTAGTCGAGGCATACTTATCAGCAATATAATGCTCCATTCAATTTCAATAATCGGGATCAATAAATCCAAAACCAAGGAAAAATTGAGGAGATAAATCAATGTCCTTAAGATTCTCTGATAAATCGGGTGGAATGTGTTCAAGCCGTTCTTACCAAGAGTCAACAAAAGGGAAAAGGACCAATTCAACATTTGGGTGAGCCTGATGTGAAGGACCAATTTGATCCAATTACGGGGCCATCTAATCCAGGTCCTAAAATGGGTCTCTTATCCAGTATGAGACCTGACTCGGTTGGGCAACCCAATGAGATCCCGATTATAGAGGCTTCGGTTCCGTTTCAAGTTGTTTCGTTCTCTATGCCATTTTGAAAAACGTCCTTTCCATTGAAAGATACTCAAACCAATGAAAAGAAAGAGGACATTGGGTATTACCCTAAATATGGAACCCTATGACATTTTGAAGGATCTGGATGCTATTTGGCCTTCTATTTCTATGAAGCAACTTCTAACAATCGCACCAAAGTATCGTTCTACATTAAATTCATCATTAACATGACATCGACAACGTATTAAGGAAGTTTGTGAAGTCAGTTTGAACCTTGACCCAGGTGCACCAACCATCGTTGTTTCGATTGATGGTGTTATGATCTCAGGCATTCAAGTGGATGGTGGTTCTAGCATCAATTTAATGAACGCTGATACAATGGATGCTTTAGATTTAGAATACTTAGTATCCACGACATTGGTATTACGGATGTCAGATCATAGCCACGTTAAACCAATGGATATTTTACGGAGTGTTCAAACTATAATTATTAGTATTGCATATGTAATTGACTAAATCATCTTTTGGCTACAACATTTGTATCTAATTTTATTGGGACGACTTTGACTTTATCAAGCGAAGGCCAAGAACGATTGGGGTTGGGAAACTTTGATAATTGGCAAAGGCAGAGATAAAATGGTATTACAAATGTACCCAATACATTATCATGGAGAATCTCAATTTCCAACATTTGAATTGACGTCGAATAATGAGCTTAGCTCTGATGAAGACGTAATTGTACCAATTACGGAGGTGCCCATAGAGGCAACGCAACACCCTGGAGTGGTGTATCAATGTGGAGGTCGAGGGGAGTACTTGATATACCTAACGGATTTGAAAAGGTCTGTTTATGTTAGTATTGATTGGATGATCAAGTATGATGTGCACCATGTTAGTGCCCTTGACACAAGATTCAATACTTTACACATGTCAGACTTACTAACTGATTTTCAACTAGCACGGGGGTTGAAACAAAACATCGCCATTGCACCTTTATGTCAAACTATGAACTTGGCGACCATAGCAGAGCCTCGAACAATTAAGATCTACAAAGGTATTAAGGACTAGGAATTGACCTGTTAGATAGAATTTTTCTTGCACCATAAGTCCACTTTTGCTTGGACTTATGCTGATTTAAAGGGTATTTCCGCTGAAGTCTGTGAGTATTATATCATTTTAGAGAAGAACGCTAAACCGATACGACAAAGACAACATTGCCTTAATCCTAAATATTCTCTCATGGTGAAGGAGGAATTGGACAAGCTTCTTGCAGTTGGTTTTATTTACCTAGTACCGAATTGTGAGTGGGTTTCTCCAATCATGATGGTGCCAAAAAAGAATAGAAAAATCCGAATTTGTCAGGATTTCTAGAAATTTAATGCAACCACCAAGAAAGATTACTTCCCATTACCTTTCACAGACAGTATGGATAATCTGTTGTCAGTATCACCAGGTAGTAAAAGAATAGGAGTGAGGCACTAATTAAAGTCATTCTGTGGTATTATTTTGGATTGGTTGGAGTGCCATTTCTTGTGTTTCTAGTATATTCGAGAATAGTAGTTCCAATTAAAAGCTTGAAAAAGAGAGCGTTATGGCAATTGAAAGTACAAAGAGAACTACGGACAAATAAGACAGTAGCAAACGGGATTTGGAGGACAACAAGAAGGTGATATCAGTGCTGAACTGGAAAAAAATCACAAAGAAAGAACGGATACTCTAAGAAAATGCTGAATCCAAGTTAACATTACATATCTGATTTTTAAAGAAATAAGAAGCTTGGACGAAAGAAAAAGAACACATTTTATGGATTATAGAAGGACAATGGGACGAATTGATCCAGAATCGCAAGACATGGGATTTGGAATAGGAAAAACTCAAATGCCAGTTGAAGGTGAAAGGAAATAAGGCAGAGTTATTGACGAAAGAAAAAGAGACATTGAGTGACCAATCTAGATACGAAATGGAGAAGTTGAGGTTCGAAATCGAAGTTTTACAAGCTGAGGTGGCAAAATTGACGGAAGAGTTAATAGAGAGAAGTCAGTCATAAGTGTCAATTGAAGATGTTCCAGAATGGATGAGTCAGTAGCAGCATCAGTTGGAACTCCATGATGCCCAGATCTTGAAACTGGAAGCTCAAGTCCGTGAATTGGGTGAATATAATGAAGATCTATCAAACCAGTTGAGGAAGGAGCTGATGGATGGATTAGAGGAGGAGGAAGATTTGAATTTAGAACCAGAATCAGTGGAACCCACATTAGATAATGTAGCAAATGATCAATTAGGTGGGCCAGAGGAAATAGTAATTTTGTAGAATTTTGTTAAGTAGTTTTTAGATAGGTAACAATTGTGTGTTTGCAAAGATGCTGCACAGATAAGAGTGGCGCTACGTAGAATAGATATTAGTTCGTTTTTGTAAGATATTAGTAAAATAGACTAATAATCCATAGAATAGTCAGTTCAAGAGGACGGATGGTTGATTTAGTTATTCAAAGTAGTTATTATAGGATTACGGTTAGAATCTGGAAATTAGAATGAATTATATAGGAGTTGTAGAAGTTTTTTGGGGTACCAGACTATGATAGTCATGAGCCGGTGTCATATTGTAAATGCTTACAATATGTAAAAATTAATTAAAATATATTATATGTTAATAAATCTAGATGTGTGTAAGAGTGGTTAGTAGATTAAATTAAAAAGAGTTGGTATAAAAAACTTTACTTTATTTCTTTACTTGTTTTGATTTTGACATTAAAAAAAATATATAAGACCTAAATGTTTAGTATGAAGCCTTGGGAGAAGGTGGAAGCCTAAAGATAAAAATCTAAACTAAGAAGAGGCTAATTGGGAGGGATGAAAGCAAGGCATGGTCAGATGAAGGCAAGGAATGGGAAACTTCATCCCTATTGGTCGAATATCATGTCCAATGGGCTTTGAGGAGGCTGCCCACGACCTTAACAAGAATTTTGGCGACTTCAAAGAATGCATTTGGAGATTACAAGCTAGAGTTATAGAGTTTAGGATTTGGAGTACAATTTGTGTGCAAAAAATAGAGGATTTGGAGTTAGGGTGAAGAAGTTATAGCCGTTTGAAGTTAAGGTATTAATTTAAAATATATTGTTACTCTTTTGAAGATACTAGGAGTTTTACAGTAGCTTTTGAAGATCGAAAGGTGCAAGTGGAATAGCGATTACAAGGCCTACATCTTTTATGAAAGAATTATTACTTTTGGAGTTCATATGAAGGTGTTATAAGGAATTAAAGGTGGCGCTTCCAAATCAAAGGCAATAAGTAAGATGTTTTATTTGTAGTAATGGTTGGAGCAATAACTTGAGTATTCGGACGAATTTTTGGCTCAAATTTTTTGAAGAATATAAACTTTTATATTAAAAAGCTATAAATATAAATTTCGTGGCATTTAAACTTATATTATGTGAGATATGAAGAAAATTACACATAGGTATATAAAGACAAGGGTTTGAAGCGACTGTTAGGATTTTCAAGATATCTTAAAATCCGCAATGAATTTGTGGTTGATAATTGTTGTAAGAGTTAATTAAAATACATTAGTACCTCATGTAAAATTTGAGTTTGTTTGGACGGTCGGATTAAGTGATATGAGGTGTTGAAGTTTGGAAAAATCTCCACAAAAGAATATACAAGGTTTTAGAGGATTTTATCATATTTTGGATGTTGTTGGTTACTTGAGGCTTGTGTATTTGGTGTAATTGCTCAAAAAGGGAAAATTTATATATAAACTTAGGGCTTCCCTTATTTTCAAGCTTGATTAAATAATTAGTGATAGCCAAAAGCCCAGCGTTTTCTTGAGGCAAACTCTCTCTACCCCAACATCGGGGTGCCAGACTGTAATAGTTATGAGCCGAGGTTAAGCTTAGTGCTACCTCTTTGTTTTTTCTTTGTTTTCTTTGTTGTTGAAGAGTAATGGATAGTTTCTGAATACTGAGAAGTGACTCTATGGAATAAATCAGAGATTGATTTATGAATTATTGATTATATAATTAGAATTTTATGTGATTAAATTATATGAGAAGTTATTGGAAGATTGATTATAATTGGAAGATTATGATTGTTTTTTATTGAAAGTTGCATGTGTTTTAGATAGAGAAAGTCTGTGATTACAGAAATTATGTGAATCTAGATTAGTTGGAGTGAAGCCTGTTTTTCTGGTGTTGGATGGGAATTTATGAGTTTTAAGCAGTCTTTTGAGAGTGCAAGGTTACACATTGTGGTTATCAGTTGATGAAGGAATATTGTTCCTGAAAGGAAGCATTGTAGTGTTTCTTGATGTTTTAATGGTTTGGATTACAGTTAATTGAGTGACCCTAACTTATAAGCTCATGCACTTAATCTTTTCTTGAGTTTGAATTCCCCTATACAAGTTTATTCTTAAAGGAATTTGTAGAATAAATAACATGACAATTACAATGACCATCCTTCATAATTCAAAATCCATACACATACAATCACAAGGTTCACAATGAGATTTAAATTCTAAATAAAATTAAGATTAGGATTTTGGCCAAATTTTGGCATAGCTTCGCTCTTCACCCAAAAGAAGAAAGAGAGAAGGCTTGGAAAACCAAGCCTCTCTTAAATAATTGAGTGGAGGCTCATAGAAGGGTGGCTACATCTCCACCCTTGTTTTTTAAGATCCCTAATCTAGATCTATGACTTTCATTCATCTAAGAGCCAATCTCATTATCAAGACTGATGGCTCTTGTAAGTGGTCAAGAAATCAGTTTTTGGTAAATCTGACTTTACCACTATATTCAAAACACTTTTCTAAGCTAAGATCGACTACTCACATGCCTCAATCCATGCTCAATTATAATTTTTATGGAAGTTTTTACTTACAAGGATATTGGTAATTTTTTTTGTAAAATTCTTCAAAATGAGAATTTCATTGCTTCACTTGTATTTTGAAGGAGAGGGTACTGATCTTATTTTCTTCACTCCACGGAATAAATCTCGTGCCACCATTGCATTAAAAAGACTTCCATTAATTAGAAGAACTACCAAACCACTTGAACTTGTCGAATTCGGAGGAAAACTCAAAATTATCATTGCTAACTTTACTAAATCTTTTAGAGAATTATAATTCCAACTCCTAAATCATGTGAATGATTATAGGTGCACTCATAGGCTTTTAATCAACCCTCATAGTAATGACTAATAATCTCTAAATTATTAAACTAACTAAGTTATTATTCTAATTTTGTAACTCTTATCACTTTAGTCTTAATTAACTTAATTCAAGGAATTAGACTATAATTTATACCATCAAGGATTTTAATCCTAAAAATTCTATAAAACTAAATTTTACTTATATAAATCCTAATCTAATATATCCAATTATCATAAAATAGGAAAATAAAAAAAAATTAAATTTTAGAGTATAATTGAAAGCTCACAACGGGCTTTGTCTTTCCATCAATTTGAGGATGAAAGGCCGAAGAAAGCTTTATGTCCACTTTTAGAATCTTAAAAAGAATTTTCCAAAATCTTGATATAAATTAAGTCCTCCTATCCGATGTAATATCTTTTGGCAATCCATGATATTGATAGATATTGATAAGGAAGAGCTTGGCAGTTTCTTCACGTATAATATATTTTGTATATAGTAAAAAAATATGCCATCTTGGTAAAAAAATCTATTATCACAAATATAGAATCACACAATCCTGAGACTGAAAGATCCGTCATAAAATCCATAGAAATAGAAGACTATGGTTGTTCTAGAATAGGTAATGGCTGAAGAAATCCATAAGGTCAATACTGAGGAGTTTTTAACCTTGAACAAATGTCACATGATTGAACAAAGTCTTTTACAGCCTTCCATATTTGCGACCACTAAAAATCTCTAGATATTAGCTCTAAAGTCTTATTGTATCCAAAATGTCCTACTGCTAGAAAGTTGTGGCATGCTTGAAGAACACGTAAACGTGCTTGTCCTTCTAATACATATAGGCGTCCTTCAAAATAAAGTAGGTTGTTCTTGAACTTGAACCTAGAAGTATTACATGACTTAAAAAAAGTATTTTTGATATCATGAATAAGAAGATCAAAGGACATACTTGATTGAATTTGTTTGAAAAAAGTTGAGTCAATAGTCAATGTTGATTTCATTGCTTGAAGATGAAATTATTCTAGCTTCAATAAATTTATCCTCTGTTGATCAAAAGCTACATTTCTTTATTTAAATGCATGATAAAAATATCTAGAAATAGCATCAAATAAATCTTATTATTTTTTTGATCGATAAGTGATATTGAATTCAATTCTTGACAAAGACATGTTCCAACAAGCCTAGCAATGATTCAAAACACAAATAGACATGAAATACTTAAGATTCTTATGATCTATATATACAATGACTAGATTAAAAGTATCTTGTAAATAATGATGTTATTTTTAAAAAAAATCCATAATTACAAAAAGCTCTTTATTGTGAATCTCATAGTTAATCTTTGCTGCTAAAAATTTCTTGGAATGAAAAGCTATTGAATGAAGTTCATCATCTATTCCTATTTGTAATAATACAACATCCAAAAAAAAAGTCTGATGCATCTGTTTTGATAAAGAATATCTTAAAAAAGTCAATGCAATATAAGATTGGTGCAGAAACAAAGGTTGTCTTTAAAACTTCAAATATTGCTTTGACTTCTTGATTCTATTGAAGTTTGTTTTTATAAGTCAAACGTATAAGTGGAGTTGCAATTTGAGAGAAGTCCTTGATGAAGATCCAATAGTAGTTGAAAAATTCTAAAAAATATTAGACATCTCAGATCGTTTTTGACATCTTCCAATCCAAAATAGTTTGAACTTTCTTAGGATCCATCATAAGTCCATGGTTTGAAATAATGTAATGTAAGAAGTCAACTTGAGTAAAGTGGAATATATACTTTTCTATCTTAGGATAGAATCTGGCATCTCTTGATTTTTGTAATACATGATAAATATGAAGTTTATATTCTTTTGTGTTCTTAGAATACATCAACATGTTGTATAGATAATTGACAAAAAAATCATCTAAAAACTTTTAGAAAACATCATTCATAAGATGTTAAAAAGTTTTTGGTGCATTTGTAAGTTCAAAAGGCATAACATTATATTCAAATATCTATACCTAGTTTGAAATGTAGTCTTCCATTCATCTCCTTCTTTGATGTATACCAGATTGTATGTTCCTCATAGATCTATTTTTGTATAGATCTTAACTTGATTCAAGTCATCAAAAATTGTAGATATTAAAAGTAGTAGATACTTGTTCTTCATGATAACCTTGTTGAATCCTTCATAATCAATACACATCTACAATAATCCATCTTTTTTCTTCACAAATAGAATTGGGATTCTTGTTGGAGACTTAGAATGGCATATTTTCTTGGCTATATTCACTTTAATATACGAATTGAGTTTGGCTAACTCGTTTTGTGATAAATTATAGATTGGTCTAAACAGCGGTTGTGTTCCTTCTAGAAGATTAATTGAGCAGTCATAGGAATGATGTTTTAGAAGAGTATCCACATTTTCTTTTCAAATATATCTTAAAATTCTTGATATTTGCTTGGAATGCCACTTGAAGTCTTTATACCATTAGAAATGGATATGGCATAAATGACATAAGATAATCCTTCTTTTGTAATATGCAAGAAAGCTCTTGCATTTACAAAACATAAGTTTAATTATACTAGACTTGTGATTTTTTACTTGATTAATTTTAATCTTAATTAAACTTTTAGAAAATTTGAGAGTACAAGAAATTCAATCTACTTGAAGGTTGTATTTTTTTAACCACAATAAGCCTAAAATAATTGCATTAGACAGAGATCTAATGATATTAAATGCCACAAAGTTATTATGACCATTGGTTATTATTTCTATAGGAAGAGCTTTGTAAGTAACATCTCTAGAAGACAACAAATGACAATGTATGATTTCTACATGAACAGGTTTAGTTTTTCTTAATAAAGATATGCTAAGTCTTTTAGTAAATTCTTCATCTAAGAAACATGCTAAGGCTCCTAAATCTAAAAAGGTAGAGGCTTTGTAATGTATAGGTCTTAAAATAATGTTTATTATAAAACAAGGAGAGGGTTCTAAGGAGAGAGTATGACCTTCATTAAATATTGTATAAGGTTCCAATTGTACGGTTCTTATTATAGCTGGAACAAACTCATTTTCTAATATATTATCTTCTTTGATATTTTTACTCTTCAATTTATAATTACATTGCTCCTTTGGACAATGTTGAGTAGTGTCTTTAGATTCTCCACAATATAAGCATAATTTTTTCTGACTTCGACAAATCTTTCCTTACTCAATAAGAGGTTTGAAACATATCACATCAATCTACATATCTTCTACTTTTAAATGTATGTGTTGAGAAGGAGTTGATATTGCCATTGAATTATAGTAACATTGAGGCTTATTTGACCGACTCTTGGATCAAAATTCAAAAAGTTGATTGTCTCACTTCACAGCAAAGTCAATTGCTTAACTTAATGTTTGAGGATCAGGTAAATTGAGCATCAATTTCTTAACTTCATATTATAATCTAAAAAAAATTGACTAATAAGTGTAGTATCATCCCACTTGATATCACTTACAAGTTATCAAAATTGTGAAGCATACAATATTACAGATCAATTGCCTTGTCATAAAATATAGATCTTGTTGGTTGCAACATGAATTGCATCATGTTTTTCATACATGGATCAAAACTTTGCTAAAAAAAATCTCCAAATTATCTAATATTTGATCTTGCTGTTCAAAAAAAGATGAAAACCATGATAATACTAAATCTAAAAGAGGTGTACTAATGAATCTAACTTATGATCTTAGAGTTGGATAGGTTTGGAGTTGAAGTTCAATCACAAATTGTACTTGATTGATAAATCTTCAAAACTTAGATCTTATATCATCTAACTTCTCAAGCATGGAAACTCTTGGTTTTTTAGTATTGAAAGAATGTTCCATCATAGGAAAAGGGGCATAATTAGGTACATATGTTGAAGTAGATCCAATCATATCTATATCTTCAATTCTTGCCATTCTTATTGCTCCTTGTGGTAGTAAATTGAGTTGATGCATCGCAAGCATTGACTCCCATAATTGCTCTTGTATCTGTGCCATTGTACTTTTCATTTCAACAAGCTCTGCCATCATAATATTTAAAAAATAAATATCTAATATTGCTCAAAATAAGCAAAAGAGGAGACTTGAGAACAAAGAAGATACTAAGAATAATATTAATTTAGAAGAAGATAATCCGTAACTTCTAATATGCTTATGTCTTATCTAGAAAAAGAGGTAATCTACTCTAAATCAAGGGAAGATAAAGCTCTAATATTATTATTGTACTCTTGTCAATCTATCAAAGACATGAACTCGAAGAAGTTATATAAACCTAAAAAGTCTGTGTTAAAAGAAAAGTGACAAAATAGTAATAAAATAGTATGCATATTAAAAAAAAAAATAGAATGGATATTACCAAAAGACAAAGAAATCAAAGATTCTTAAATCTAGACTAAAAGCAAGAAAAGAGTTGATAAGAGTGAAGAAAGATTCATTTTTATCTCTATATATACTATCTAATTAGAAGCTACGTGGTAATATTCTATAAGACATCTAATATGTGTTGACTTTGCAAGATACATGCCTTAGCTTACAAGCCAAATTTTCTACATGTGGGCTACATAGTTAGCTTGTTCTTCAAGCTATCAACATGTGTGGCACATGGCCAACTTATTGACCACGTTTTTAACCTAAAAAATCAATTATAGACATCTATAAAATCAAAGCAATGTTTATGAAGCTTCTATAGAAGATATTATAGAATTAATTTATTTTTACTTACTTTTATTTAATCATATAGATAATTATTGCTTTACATGTGTATGTCCGTGACAGAAAGTGAATTACCTTTCTTTGTAGAAATTTTTATTTGATATTAGAGGTTGGAGATTACCCTCATCAAATTTAATTTATTGAATTTGTTTGATTTGTCTATAAAAGAAAAGATTATATAAAGAATAGATGTAAAAATTAAGAATCATAATAGCATAATAATATTTAATGTGATAAGATCTCTATGCAATATAATTATTTTAAGATTATCTTATTAAAAAAAATATAATTTTTAAATAGATTAGATTTCTTATAATCTTAATTTTTTTAGTAGTTTAATCCAAAATCTTGCTAGACAAGTAGAAATAAATAAGTCTAGTACATCCAAATCCTTACTAATAGGTACAAGAGCTTTCATGCATGCCACAAAAGAAGGATCAACTTTTGTTGTATATGCCATGCCTATTTTTGATAGTGAAAAGACATCAAGTAGTATTCTTAATCAGTATCAAGATTTCTAGGATGTTTTTGAAAAAATATATATAGATATTTTTTCAAAGTATTATCGTTATGATTTTTCAATCAATCTTTAAGGAGTTCAACTACCATTTGGACCAATCTATAGCCTATCATAAAATGAATTGATTGTACTCAAGGAATACATTGATAAAAATTTGGCTAAAAATTTCATATATCATTCTAAATCTCTAAACAAAGCTCCTATCTTATTTATGAAGAAAAGAAATGGAACTTTGTAGATGTATGTAAACTATTGATTACTCAATAAGTTCACCATCAAGAATAGATATCCTCTACTTTTGATTTTAAGTCTTTTTAATGAATTTAATTAAATAAAGATCTATACAAAAATAAATCTATAAAGAGTATATAATTTGGTACATATTAAAAAAGGAGATGAATGGAAAAATACATTTTGAATCAAGTATAGGCATTTTGAATATAATGTTATGTCTATTGGACTCACAAATGTATCCGTTGTTTTTCAACATCTAATAAATGATGTCTTTTTTAAGTTTCTTAATAATTTTTTTATTTATTATTTAGACGACATCTTAATTTACTCTAAGATTACAGAAGAGCATAAAGTTCATATTTGTCATATGTTACAAAAACTTAAAGATGCAGGATTATATGCCAAGTTAAAAAAGTATATATTCCATACTACTCAAGTTGACTTTTTAGGATATATTATTTCTAACAAAGTACTAATGATGGATCCAAAGAAGGTCCAAACTATCATGGATTGGAAGATTTCAAAAACAATAAGAGACATGCAATACTTTTGGGCTTTATCAATTACTATTGCATCTTTATCAAAAACAATTCTCAAGTTACAGCTCCACTTACACATTTGACTTGTAAAGACAAACTTGAATGGAGTAAAGAAGTCAAAGCATAGTTTGATGCTTTAAAAAAAGAATTTACTTTTGTACCAATTTTATATTATGTGAACTTCTCAAAGGTATTTTTCATGGAAACATATGCATTTGACTTTGTCTTAGGTGTAGTACTGTCATACATGGGAGTAGATGACAAATTCCATTGAATAGCTTTCCATTCTAAAAACATTTGAGCAATAAAGATCTTTATTGAGATTATTCTTTTGATCCAAGATAAAAACTAAGATACTTTGAATCTTGTCACCATATATATAGATCACAAGAATCTTGAGTACTTCATGTTGGCACATATTTTGAATCATTACCAAATTCATTGAAGCATGTCTTTATCAAGATTTGATTTCAAGATTACTTATCAACTCAAAAAACAATAAAGCTTGTCAAATGTCTTTTTTAGATATTTTTATTTGCATCAAAAGAAAGAGATTTTTTTTTTATCACCAAAGAATGATTCTCTTGAAGCCAAAATATTTTTATCTTTGATCAATAAAATCAACATTGATTGTTGATTCAACATTTCAACAAAAAATTCAATCAAGTATATCTTTTGATCTTCTTATCCATGATATCAAGAATCCTTCTTCTAAATCTCATGATACTTTCAAGTTTGAATTTAAGAATAAGCTACTCTATTTTGAAGGACAATTATACACTCTAGAAGGTAAGGCATGATTACATATTCTTCAAGCTCATCATGACTTTCTAACAGCTAAACATTTTAGATATAACAAGTCTTTGGAGCTAATGTCAAGAGCTTTTTGGTCGCCTTGAACGTGAAAGTTAATCAAAGACCTTGTAAAATTATATGATATTTGTTTAAGATCTAAAACTCCTTGCCATTCACCTTCTGGACTTCTTCAGCTATTACATATTCCAAAACAATCATGGTCTTCTATTTCTATGTATTTTATCAAAAATCTTTTAATCTTGAGTTTGTATGATTCTATATTTGTGATAGTAGATCATTTTATTAATATGATATATTTTGAATCATATAAAAAATCTATGACAAGTAAAGAAATGACTAAGTTTTTTCTTGACAATATCTATTGCTATTATGGATTGTCTAAGCATATTATATCAGATAAGAGAATCCAATTTATATCAAGATTTTGAAAAATTCTTTTTGAGATTCTAAAGATAGATATAAAAATCTCTTTAGCTTTTCATCTTCAAATTGATAGGCAAACAAAAGGAGTGAATTAAGTTCTAGAACAGTATTTAAGGTGTATCATCAATTATCATCAAGATGATTGAACAATTTTTTTGCCATTGGAAAAGTTTGCACACAATAATTTAGTATATTTTTTTACTCAAAAAACACCTTTTTTTTATCAATTATGATTATCATCCATGACTTGATACTTTTGACTTTTTAAAAGTTTATAATCCTATAGCAAAAGATTTGACAAATCATTTATTAGAGTTACATGATATAATGAAGGCACAATTAAAGAGAGTTCAATAATGACAAAAGTTCAATTTAAATGCCTATTACAAGGAACAAACACAATTCAATGTACGTCATAAGGTATAGTTACTCCATCATAATATCAAGACTACTTGTTGTCATGTTATATGAAGCCTTGCTTGAGAAGGTACCGAGTATCTTATTATTGAAGATAGAAGGAGTATTACAACAAAAAGATTTTAATTCTAATAAAATCCTAAATAACTCCAACTAAATCTTAACAATGTTAATCAATCTTTAATAAAATTCAAAGAAACTTCAAAGAAATTATAAAAGAAGCTTGAAGAAGTCCTAAAAAATATTAATTAAAGTATTAAAATAAAATTCAAAATAAATCTTAAATAAATTTTAATTGAATCTTAATTTAATCCTAGTTATAATTCTTATATTCTTTACTTAAATTCTAATTAAAATTCTAATTAAATCCTAAACAAATCCTAAATATTAACAAATTCTTAAATCCTAAATCAAATCCTAATCTAATTAATCTAATCTTAGAGTAGTTTAGGACCTCAATATTTATTGATTGTGTCATTGAACTTGCTTAAGATTTTACACACCTTTCAACAACTAAGTTGTCAACAAGCACACAAAATTTGAAGAAGATTAAACTTACCAAATAGAAGATTGAACCTAAATTCTACTCGGGTATTAACTAGCCTACTATTCCAATCTGAATGTTGAACTTCCAGTGCCAATATTTCCTTCTTGAACCATTGAATTTCCTCTAAAATATATTTAAATTATGAAAAATCAAGTCTAGTCTTCAGATAAAAAATATATATTTCAATCCAACAAAAAAATTACTAAAGATCTTAAAAATACTTACTAACCTTCAAATTCCAATTTTTGAGACCTTAAGCCACAAAAACCTTCACAAACTTCAATCTAATTATTCAATTGACCTCAAAATTTTTACACATTAACAACTAAAACACCAATATAGTGCCCAAATTTTACTTGCATACACACCACAAAATTCAAGAGATCCTCAATTCTATAAACATAATTATATTTATCAAAATCTAATCCAATCAAGAATATTACTAACTTTAAAAATCTCTAAAAAATTAAATATTAACTAAATTAATATAAAAATAATGTCCTAAAATCTCTTTGCAAGTTTTTTCTCAAATTTCTTTCTTCATTCTACCAAAGAATCTTGGAGTCACCATAGGTATGCAATTTTGTGTCTCAAGATTTAATTTTGATCCTACTTGATAACCGATCCTCTTTGGATATTAATATTAGATAAATTTAGATAATTTTTACTTAAATCTATTAGTAATTCCTTTCTAAATATTTCTATATTAATTACTTGTCTTATTTATTTTTATTTGAAATATTTATGCTCCTACAAAGCAAATAGAAGTCTCTTCTTTAAAACGCATATTAAGACTAAACTTTTTATTACCTTACTATTATTTATTCTTATTTTCTACTACATCTTTTTAGTAGGCTCTTCTATAACAACATCCATGTTTTTATTTTTTACCATATAATTATGTTACCACACAACATTGTTCTTGTGACAAATTGAACTATTATAGGCTTAGATCTTGTTCCATTTGAGAATAAGTCGATCATGTTGCTTATCAATTACATCTATTAGAGCCTATGAAGATCCACCTTATATTTCATGTGTCTCTTCTAAAGTCATATAAGACAATGAATATCTAAGAAAGAAGATAAATACCACCTCTTCTTATAAAAGTAGATAATAATCAAAAGTTTGAGGTAAAAGAAGTCTTAGATTTAAAGCAGTGCCAAAATAGGTTGGAATATCTTATTCATTGATACAGATATGATGTTAGTGAATGTACATAGGAACTAGCAAATAAATCTTGCAAATACGACAAAGAGAGTTGAGGCTTTTCATTGATGACATCGATCAAAATCAAGATAAAGAATAGCAAATCTTCACTATAAAAGAAATAAGATCGAAGGAAGATAGCATTTTATCTTCTACTTTTGTTTGTAGCTTCTATATATTTGTGATGTTAAGGAAATGTAGAACTAACAACGAGAAGATTCAACTCAAGAACTTTCAATTCTTGATTTATCAAATAAGACATTGCAATTATTACAACCTTCAAAATAATGTAATGAAGATGAAGATTCATAAAAATAACATATTTTACCTTAATTAGATGGAAAAATATAACATATTTGGTATCACAACCTTTGAAGAGACTCCTAATATTTGGTGATTTTATTAGAGGTAAGAACAAGTTCTCATGGTGTTCCAAATGTTTTATTTGAAGGAAGTTACAAAGGCCTAAATAACGGCCAAATAATAGGGTGGTCTTCTCCCCTTGTTATGAGACATTGTTAATGGTTGAGAAGACCTATTAACCATCTTCAAAGAGAACAAAGATCAGAATATATTTAGCAAATATAATTTATTGTATCTTAGATTTTTTCAACATATAAAGACCATTCTTCATAGAACTTGTCTCTAAAAGGAGAGATAATATCATGAACATATATATTTATTCTAATCTTTACCTACATCATTAAGTAGAAATAAGTAAAACTAGATTTATTTCATAAATATTTCTAAATAAGCTTCCTAGAAGCTTCATAGACATTGTTTTAATTTTACATGTATTTGCAGTTGATTGGTAGGTTAGAAACTTGGTCAATAAATTAACCACATGTTCATAGCTTGTAAAATAAGCTAACTATGTGGTATACATATAAAAAACTTGCATCATAAGTTAAGATACATGTCTTGCAAAGTCAACACATTTTAGAGATCCTAAAAGACATGGTCATATAACTCCTAATTAAGAATATATATTGAGGCAAGAATAAAGCCTTCTTCATTCTTTTTAATTCCTTTCTAGTCTTTAGTCTTATTTCAAGACTTCCTAGACTTTTTTTCTTTGACAGTAGCCATTTTAGTTTAATACGACATCATCTTTGAATGACTTTCTAGTTCTTTTGAGTGACACAAGAGTATATTAAGGATTTTTATTTTTAAGATTTATGTCCTTGACATTTTAGGTGACTATTAATATATAAGATAAAATTTTACATGATACTTTCTTTTATAAAGACATAAAGACACCACTTTGGCAAAGAAGTTAACAAAAGTTTCTAAAAGTAATATTTTTTATTAATATTTTTAATTATAAATATAAGAAAATTTTTAAAAATTATAGTAATTTAATATATTTATCTTTAAAAATATGGAATTAATTTAAGAATCTAATAGATACATCATATTTCGTAAAAAAAACTTTTTTAAATTAATAATATCATGTAATGTTTCTAAATTCAATTATATTAATTAATGAATATATATATTAATTATATTAATTAATGAATATATTTATATGTAAAATAATATAAGATTTTAAAAAATCACCTTTTCAATTTAGATTTTTAGAATTATAGCAAAGTACAAAAAAAAAAGAAAATATAATGTAAATTAAAGATATAGGAATTAAAAGAGATTAAAATATATATATATATATATATATATGTATTAAAGAGATTAAAGATTATAAATATAAAATAAGAAATAAAAGTATAGATGACAAACAAAGGTGGCTATATTATTAAAAAAATAGAAAAATTTGATAATAGTTTAATGGGATATAAGAGTAGGCACAATATCCTCATAAGATATACACTTGTGAATAAAATTAATATTATCAAAAAAAATAATATGGTGATTTTAAAATTATATATAATTCATTATATGTAATTGCAGTATTTTAATTAAGTTGAATATAAGCTATTTAATTTTAAAAGTTTTAAACATAATAGATATATATATATATATATATAATTTTTATATAAGCTTAAAATATTGTAATCAATGTACAAGACATTATCAATTTGAATCAAATCTTGTCATTATAATAAACCCTATTTATACTCAAGCAACTATCTTTTAAAAAAGAATTGAACTTTTTATATTTTAAGTCTAACTAATTTAATAATATTATTTTTAAAAATTCAAAGAAGCACCTTATCATTTCTTTATTTTTTAAATTTTATTTATACTATTTTTATATTTAATTTATTTGAAGTAAAAATTATTTTTTATTTTATATGATATTTTATTTATTTTTTGATTTCATAATTCTAAATTTAAATACAATTATTTTTAAAAAATTTAATACCAATATTTTTTAAAATCTAATAATTTCTTAATATTTTTAATTATTTGAGTTTTTAGTATTTTTCATATAAACCAATATAAATTTATTTTAATTTTTTAAATTACAAAGAAAGTTTTGTAGGAGACTAATTTATTTTTCAAATTTTTTTTAATATTATTTTTAAGCTTAATATTTCTTTTAATTTTATTTTACAAGAAATATAAAAAATTTACTATCTAATCCGATTTAATAAAATAATTATTCTTCTTTCTAACTTTTTGTGAAAAAGAGTTGTAAGATTATTTTCCTTGAATTGAATCTTTGGAGCTTCTATTATTTCTTTATTTCTTCTTTGTATTAGACTGTTAACAAGAAATTTATATTACTTCAAAAAATTGCTTTAATTTCTTTTATTATGAGGTTTTTACTTGCATTAGTCTTAATAATACTATCTTCTTCTTTTTGATTTCTTTTTTCTTCTAAAAGATTATCTTTATTTTGATTATGTATTAACCTTTAAATTAAGTCCTTATAGCATAAATCTTTTTTTTTTTTTTTAATAATGCATATAAAAATTCTCATTACTTCCATTAGTAGCAATAAGCTTGGTTCAAATGGCTATTGTCTATAAGATCATTGTATCATTCATACTTTACATACAAGACCTCTTTAATGTATCATGAAGATAATACTTGCTACTGAATTTCAAAATCTAATTTTTTATTTTATTATTTATGAAGTCATTTTTAATTTAAACAACACTCTTTTATACTTGAAATGCATTAGAATGATGGAAAAAATTATTTGATAGAAGATATAATATCAAAGAAATACAAGAATTCTAGTTTAATTAACATTTAGAGCCCTAATAGAAAAATATTTTCTTAAGTTAGAAAAATAAACATGATAAAAATTAAGTTATAGTTTTTTTAAAAGAAAATTTGATATTTACTTCAATTAAAAAGTAACATCTTGGAGTGGTAATAATATATGATAAGAGAGAAACAACAACTTACAGTAAATTAAGGATCACTTAAAAATTATTTGGATATAAAATGTACTACTTTTTTGGACCTTTAGACTTACTTCTTCCAAATCTAACTCAAAAGACATTCATAGCAAAATGAACCACAAAAATGACAAAATTAAAAAAAAAATAATATAAAAACTAATCAACTCTCTTATTGAGATTTAAAACTGGTGAAAGAAGAAATAGACAACAATAGAGGCATAGTAATATAGGCATATGAGCAATCATGAAGGATAGATCCTATGATGTCCTATACACTTTTGGTTGCATATTCAATATAATACAATAAACTTTAAAGTATAAAACTTGATAATATAAACTACTTTACTTTATTCAGGTAGTACATATGGTGGTCTTAAGTACCAAAAGAGAGTAGTGACCACTAATGGAGCTACAAATAATCTAATAGACATGGAACAAAAGAATGATGGATGTACAAATTGATTTTTTGATTTATAGAACAAATGTTGACAACTTCAATACCTTCTCTCAATCTCTAGGCTATAAATTACTTACTCTATTTTATTTTGATCACAAAGTAAAGAGATGGATTGAGTTCAATACTTTCAAAGAGATAGTTTGATTCAAATTTTTATACTAGTTGTTCAGACCTTCTTGGTGTTTCTATTGAGTTTGCTCAATGTATTAAGAGATTTTGTAGAGTGATGCATTATTTCTTATGTTGTTAATAAAATTACTTCTATGAAGTATTCTTTAAGGACATTGAATATTGTATTACTATTACCTAGTAAAAGACTAGATAATTGAGAGGTACAGCAAAGCAGGCCAATGTTTGATTGATCTTCTTAGTATTATGTTGTTTGGCATAGACATCAGCCTAGAATATATCTATTGTGGAAAGATTGTAAAAGAGTGGTGAAGGGCTTTGATTAAGCAAAGTTTGAGTTATTTTGAATTAAAAAAGAAGCATAAAGTTTTTATTTATAATTATAGGAACCTTATTAGGATCTATTCAATGACTTCAATTGCTTGGAATTTAAAGAATTTGCAATGAATTACCTAAGAGTTTAAAGCTCACTAAATGTAATGCATCTTTAAATTTTTGAAATAAGTTTTTTTCAACTAGTTTTGTAAAAAAATGTCAAAGACATGAATTTCAAAGAAAAAAAATCTCAATACACTATTGTGCTACTTAAAAAGACTAAAAAATCACTCAAAGATGATATAGTATTAAGCTAGAATGGCTATTACTAAAGACAAGAAGACTAGAAAGTCTTGAAACAAGACTAAGGACTAAAAAGGCATGGATAAGAGTGAAGAAGGCTTCACTCTTACCTCCATATATATTCTTAATTAAGAGCTACATGGCAATGTCTTGTAGAATCTCCAAAACATGTTGACTTTGCAAAACATATATCTTAACTTATAAGGCGAGTTTTTTATATGTGCACCACATGGTTAATTTGTTTTGCAAGCTACCAACATGTGGTTAACTTGTTGGCCAAGTTTCTAACCTACTAATCAACTACAAACATATGTAAAGTCAAAGCAACATCCATGAAGCTTCTAGGAAGCTTGTCTAAAAAATATTATGAAATTAATCTACTTTTACCTACTTCTACTTAATCTTATAGGTAAATATTAGAGTAAATATGTATGTCCATGATAGCTTTATATATAGTTTTTTTAAATATTCTCTTTTAATAGAAAAAAATTGATGTTGTTTATAAAATCTTTATCCTTGGTTTCAATTAAATAGACCATAGGTGATATAATGTAAGAAAAGAAAAGAATGTATTGATAATCATATTATTAAAAAAAAAAAAAAAAAAAAAAAAAAAAATCTATACTTTAAAAATTCATATGTTTTATTAGTACATATTAATTAAAAATTCCACAAAGAAAATAAAAGTTTTTTTTTAGCACTTTTGTATTAGTTATTGCAGCTTGATAATTTTATTAATTCTTAGATTCAATATTCCAAGTGTTGTAATCAATTTCTCTTTAAAGAGATCATTTATTGTTGTTTTAAAATAACAAAAAAATAAATTAAAAATTAAAGATATCATTTATTGTTGTTTTAAAATAATACAAAAATGAATTAAAAATTGTTTTTTTTAATTTTTATTTTATTTTTTTATAACTAGATTATCTTTAATGATATAGTTTTATGGTCATGTAAAGGCCACATTGAATCAAAATATGTAAAATATGAGTTCTTACTAAAGAGATTCCAAATTAATTTATTTAATATTATTTTATACTCAAATCTGATTGAGAATTTTATTCTTAAATTTAATTATTCTTACAATCAATTTTTCATAAATAAATTATAAGGATTTATCTAATTAATTATCTACGTTGTACATTCTCTTTATGTTTTGATCTAATAATGTAATTGAATATAATTTATTGAATTTTTATATTAAAATTTGTGGTAATTTTAAGGTCTTTTGGAAATTATATGAAAGATCATAATAGAATTAATTATCAACAATCATGGTAGTATATATTATTATAATGGTATAAATTAGTTCTTTTGTATGTCAAATAATAATTCTTTGTTAAAACAATTCAAGTATAAAAATTCTTAGTTAATTACATTATTGAAAGACTTCAACAAAATTTCAATATTTATACCATAATGTTGTAAGTTGTGCAGAAACGTTTTCCTATCTTAATAAATATTTTTGTATTTCAACTGATTATTTTCAAATGTTGGAGCATACTGTACAAGATTTGTAAAATTTGGCACAAATCTACCATTTCTTATTACTTGTTCTCTTAAATAATAAACACTATATTGTAGCACTGCAATTAAATTCATGTTAAACTTCTTAAATCCTTTGTTAAATATCCAATGTATAAGATGAAATAATTGGTTGTAAATATTCCTTAACAAAGAAAATAACACTATGCTGTGACCAAGTTGTTACTTCTAAACCTTTTAGCAAGTGGATGTTATTTCCAAGTGGTTGAACTCCCTTACAACACTTCTTCCACAAGTTTTTCTTCTACTTATTCACAGGTAGACAACACTCGGCACAAAAAAACTACCAGTTTTCCACAAAAATTCGTTAAGCAAAGCATCTATGGAAAAAAAAAAAAAAAAAAAAAAAAAAAAAGGTGATTCAACCCAACACAGCAAATGTGAAAATCATTTTCAGTTGCTAAACCTCATGCATGTTCTAAAGAAGGGAATTCGTCCTCCCAAATACTTCAATTAATGCTAGAAATAACTTTACACCGTGTCAACTATGAGCATTCGAAGTTGTTCAGCTGGGTGCATCCCACACTGTACAGAAAGGCAAAATAAAATAAAATAAAATAAACTTTGCAAAAATAAAAAATTAAAAAATTAAAAAGAGAGAAAAAAAAGACCACAACAATCTGAGTGAGTGAGGTACAGGAGACAGACGCCCATGTGATGCGGCGTCTTCAAGTGTAGTCAGAATTGCTGTGCAGATCCTGCGGTGCGAACACGGAGACCGAGTTCCTCACATCGCGAAGCTCAACCATGGCGGCATTTGTTGAGGTTTCCAACCGGAAGAGTGAAGAGAGAGTTTTCGCGTGTCAACAATCCAGCTAATGCGAGATACCACGCGATGATGGCGGTGAAGATGCCGAAGAATCCTCCAGCCTAGACAACACAGCCACCACAACTTCGACAGTTATCGATCACATGATCTAGACTGGACCCCATCAGGATTGCTGCCATCAGCTCGACGATGCTGACTGGGCAAGCAATTTAACAAATATGGGCTGAAAAGAGGTGTATGTGTGAGAGAGAGAGAGATTTGGTGCTCACCCGCTTGATGCGATGACCTTCTGCGCCTTTGTATTCGGCGATGGTGAGCAGTAGAAAAGTGATTGTCAAAAAAGCGAACAAGGCGCTGATGACGACGTTGGCCCGCAACGTCCCAAACCACATCATGAAAGTGAAGATCGTCCAACCGAGTAAAAAGATGGCGATCGCGGGCGCCACGTCGCGCTCGTAGCCGCCTAGGTAAGAGTCGTGCACGCCGAACCAGGGGATGAGAATCGCAGCGTAGGAAAGCCAGAAGGCTCCGTATGAGGTAAACGCAGTGGCTCCAAATGTGTTGCCCGTTCTGAATTCCCACATTCCTGCGAGGAGCTGGGCCAGGCCGCCGTAGAAGAGCGCCAGCCCTGTGACGACGTTCGGGGGCGTCGTCACGGAGATCCCGAAGATGCCTGCATTGTAGCACGACAAGACGAACGTGGTTAGGGCGAATCCCATGAGCCCCAAGGGCGCCGGGTTCGCGACTCGGGTAAAGTGGGGCGCCGGAGGGTGGGTGACGTGCTTGCCGATGTCCGGGCCATCGTGAAGCTCCTTCTGTCCATTCTCTGCCATTGCTGCAAGGAGAATAAAGAAATAAAATTATAATTGAGAGACAAACGAACAGAACACAATTAGAACAGTCCCTTCTTCACCAGATTCTACCCCAAGTGATTGTTAATCATCTACCTGACTACTGCCTTTATCCTCTGAGAATTCTAATAACTATAGAAGTCGCGCTCGTCGATCTGGAAATCTCTGATGCGTCCGCTAAGAATTGAGATGTTCGTAGCAACAGCAAGCAGGAACCAATTCACGAACTAAACAGCCCCACCCCACGCTGCATCCAATGGATCCCACGTCCGACTAAAGCGATGACCACACCCACAAGGAACGCAACTGAAACACGAAATCTGCAGGCTAATTTCACAACATTTGTTTGATCGAGTCAGTTCTTTGTACCGTGAATCGTGAAGAGGTTTTAGGAAAGAAACGAGAGGGAATCAACACAAGAAGGAAGACGTTGCAAACAGAAATGAATGTTTCGTCGTCACCTGATTCGTGATTGAACTACCAGCACCTAATTAATCACTGCGGCTCCACCTCCCACCCCCTATCTTGCAAGATGCAGCAATGGCATCACCAAACAAAAGCGAGCACAGCTTATATCATTGACGAAGACGAATGTCGAAGCATCGATGGGTCTCAGCTAAAAGATAATGATAGTCCCTCGTGACTGGTGAACTGCAGGACGGTTGGGAAGAGTCGACAGTACTTGCGAGTTCAAGTCATGCGCAAATTATCGCACTTAAAAGTGTGAACAATCCTTTTCACGATGCCAGCGCATTGTTTTTCGGGTCCCACGGCGGTTGTACGATTTCAATTGCAGGCAGCTTGCAATGTGGATGGGTTGATACTCTGGCGTGACACCCGGCTTATCCTACTGTGAGATCGCTGTGATCAGCCGAGTGTCAAAGCTGCATGATTAATTGATGCTAATAAAATTTCGAGGCTATCTTGGTCTTTCCTACGATAGTTCTCACTGATCTCAACTAGACAGACTCAAGAGTTGCTGCACAAGCTGAAATATTCCGGCCACGTCAAATTGTTCTCTTCGCCGTCATTGTTGGTCTTGCAACAAAATAAACTACTTCAAACTTTAAATCTGAGAATTATCCATCCGAGGTAACTGCAATTCACAGAGCTAGTTTGTCAGATGGGCCCCATTTTTTACTGAACATGTCCTTTATGACATGGACCAAAAGCTTTGGCAATCATAGTGGTTCACTCCTTGCCCAAGGTGTGAGTTGAAGTGGCGTGCTTATTAGGTTCTTCGTTACTTACGCTGATCCCATTTTCATGAAACTTTCAGAGGTTTTTATGAACAATTTTTCAGACACGATGTAATTAACCAAAGTACTCAGAGCTCAACTTCACGACAAAAAATCCTCGTTGAAATTGAGAATGATGTAGTCCTTGTATTGTATAAGAAACTGAAGCTGCTGGGGGGCTGAACTCCAATGCAGACTCCTTGATGATACTTCTAAAGCTGTAAAAAAACTGCGTGGTCAAGTATTTAATCCTCCAATTTCCTTCTTTCTCACAGCGCCGCCTTAAAGCTCCACAGCAGCGGTGATTCATAACTGGTCCCGAAGACTAGACCACCGATTCTACTGGTGTCTGGTAAGATTACCAACCGGGAATATAGCATAAGAGTTTCCATGTGTCAAGATTCCAGCAAGAGCGATGTACTACATAATAATGGCTTGAAGATACCCTTGAACCCACAAGCCTCAAAACTCTGATTCCCACCAAACGAAATTGTCAGCAGCTGAATCTCGGTCAACATGCACCTTCATGTCACACCATAAACTGGGCTCTTTTGAAGTGGGCAACGATGGGTTCACTCAGCAATAGAATCGATGAGTGGAATACTCTATCGAATCCGTGGGAGCGCTTGAAGTCAGAGATGGTGAGTAGGGCGAAGGTGATGGTATGAAACGCGAACAAGGTCCTGAGCCCGATGTTGGCTCTCGCAGCGACCGCAATGGAATTGAGCACGTTCTGCTCTAAACTGCGCATGTTCGATTCCATAACGTCGAAGCCAGAAACCTGGACCATGACCCACGCAATGATATTCGTCCTATCATGCGATACAGCGTCGTTGGTGCAACCCGCAGTCCAAATAGCGCAGGGCAGTGCAACAGGTTGCTTAATTGCGTGGTCTAAGTGATAACCAGTCTGCCCATTTTCTGCCATTTCCGAATTTCGCATTCAGCAGTCGGCAATTCGTAGGAGAGCACCATGTGAGTCGCTAGTTTTATTAAGGTTTTTCATGAAATCCTTCACTGCTGGCCCAAGTTTCCAACAAGAAGTTTCCCTCTTCTTCAATTTTAAACTCCACATCACGAGACATTATCGAGAATCAGCGAACAGTCCACAAATCTTAACTTTACAATTCAGCTTTGAACCCACCATCGAAAACCTCAAAGACGCCGATCAGTAGTCCAAACAGCCAATCAACAAACCGAATCATTCGGTGCTCCGCTCCTCAAAGGCTGTAGATCGAACATTCGGGCTGCATTCGAACAGCTACCGATTGAACGCATTCACGACTGGTAAAAAAATATCCTTCTGACATGAGCAAACATTTCAATTTCTTATCCGTCTGGCCCACATTTCGATCGAACCCCAGCTTAGGACGCTCTATAACGGGAGCAATCCAAATGGTGATGCCATTGTAACTTGAATGGATGGCATGTGTGCACACTACTGGCAACCGCAGGAGCACCGAGCATCCGTCACAAGACACTGCAGCGATGGTGCGGACCCACCTGACATGGTTGACAAAAGAGTTGTTCGGTGGACATAGGGCGACTCAGATTATGGTCTGGAATGCCGGAAAGGATTGCTCGCATCGTCCCATCTATCTATCACATAAACATGAATCCGAGCTTCAAAATTCCGCGTCTTGTGCGATGACTCACGGGATTCATCTTCTGGAAACTCTAAAATTCGGAACTCTTCAATCAAACTGCGAGTTCCCAGTATGTGGTGAGACTGGGAGCTCCACAAGAGTTTTGGAATCACCTTATCCAATGTGGAATTTCTACAATGTCAAGGGGGTGGGAGGGGACACACAGCTATAAATTAAAGTGAAAATATCACACATGCCCCAAAATTTTCCCGAAATATCAAGAATACCCCTCAATCTTGATAATAGCAAATCTATCCCTCCCTTTTGTGAGCCCCTCAACTTGATAACCTATCAAATTCCAGGTTTTTTTAGTTTGAACTAGAGCCCGGAGCGGCTCTTTTCTGCACTGCCTAGGCCCCCCTCTAAATAAAGGCCCCCTCCCCCACTGTCGTCGCAGATTTTCCGGCAGTGTGCCAAGAGAAGGGAGCACTGGCCATCCATGTGGGGAAGTGCCTTTATGTTCATGAGCTCAATTGAGGCCTTCAGGATGATCTCGTGATGATCTGTAGCTGTAATTAAATTTCAGGGGCATGTGTGATGTTTTGTGAGATGGAATCATTCAAAGCTCAAAACCTTTAAAATACAAGTTCCATCAAAATTAATTGTACTGCAAGTTGTTGATTTGGGCCCAAGGACAAGAACACTTCATAAAGTTGTTGGAGGAGTGAGAAAATATCTGGAACTTGTTATTGAAGGACATGATGTGGTAGAAGTGGTAAAGAAGGAAGAGTATCAAGGTACCACTTTGGATGCAAGTTATTCACATCCAAAGCACTATTTATTGTAAGCATTTGACTAAGCCAATGTTTGCATGGCAATCCAAGGATTGTTGTAAATTGTATAATTCAAATTACTATACTGTCATTATTTATGTCCAATGCAGACATCAACCTGTGAACCTTCATCAAGGCAAATGTCAAGATCCTTTTACTACTTAATCATAAAAACTCCCTCAAAAATCAAGCTAAATCTGCATCTTCTCATCTTCAATCTTAGCTTCCAACTCCCTCTTTTAATACTCCATGTACATTATTATCTTCCTCAACACATTATAGGAGTCCATTGTAGGTACTTATAATCATTTTTTTAACATTGCATGACTACCTTTAACATGTAAGGTGTTAATATTACCAAAATAAAGATATTAGAAGGACTGCATGGTGACAAAATATTTCTTTAAAAGAATTTAGGTTGTCCATATGTAGTTGGTGGTTGTTTGATGACCACTACAATGTTGTTGAAACTCCTCTCAATTACATTCAAAAATCTCAAATGAGCAGCTTGCAATTACAAGGTTCTTGTATTAGGTAATGATCATCCAATTATTTGCGAAAAAAAACCTTACTTGCATTGTGACAGGAAATTTTGATTGATATATCATATGCAAAGAAGAATTGCAATTATAAAAAAACTTATCTTATAATAGCCATGAGTGCAAGCTCTACATCAATCACAATAGTTCAAGGATCATGAACTATTCATGACTATTCATGAACAATGTTGCAATCCTTTCCAATGCCTAAATATAATCAACTTCTTCCTTTTTCTTTTAAAAACACAAAGCAAGATGAAAGTAAGCAAAAGACTACATACTTTTGAATAAATTGTCTTTAGAGGAGTATTCATATTTAAGTGCCTCCTCCCCCCTTCTCCAAGATGCTCAATGTTTATTTAAAATGTTGCCTCTACAAAATCTGCAATTCTAATGTTGCACTAAGCAATTTTTGCAATAAGTGTTTCTCCATGAAATCCAAGGCTTTTGTTAGTTTAAAAGTAGATACATTAACTTGCCTATTGAGCAAAACTCTAACCCAATTTTGAATGAAAGTGTCAATTTAATAACTCTAAGTTGTAATATTGGCAATACAATTTTTATACTCTATCATTTGAGTATACATAATCTTAGAATTAAAAAAAATAGTTATAATTAAATATAGCTCCAATTACTTTAAACTACAAAAAAGTCGATTTTTTTTAATGACAAATGCTTCTTCTTTTAAAAAACAATATTGCCAAAAAAATACAAAAAAATATATATATAGTATAAAACTTCATAGTTATCTTTAAAGACCATTTGTTATTATTTTCCAATTGTAAATATTTCTTCTCAACCATATTTTTTAAATATTATTTTAATTGACATAAGTAATTATTTTAAAGACCATTTGTTATTATTGTCCAATTGTAAATATTTCTTCTCAACCATATTTTTTAAATATTATTTTAATTGACACAAGTAATTATTTTAGAAGAATTTATTATCTTAGAGATGCATACATTTTATCAAGTTATGTAGAAGTCATGTACAACGAAGAGATTAACAAAAATAAATAAATAATTATGAAGTGTTTAGAAATGTGAAAAAGTGCAGAAAATATAGGACATTGAGTACAATTAAAATTAAGAAATAGAAACGAAGATAACACTATTTAATTATTTAGTAATAATGGACTTGTGAAACTTTTTATTGAAAGCCAGACTAAAAATAACACCATCCAAGTGTTTGATTTTAAAGATAACCATGAGATTTTATAATACTTGTAAATCAAATTAAAACGCTAATACAACAATGAGCATTCTTACATAAAACTGACTTTGGTTGAACTAGCTTCGAGTCAATATTATACAAATCAATATGTAAAATCTTAAAATAATTTTCTTTCAAAATTAGATTTAAAAATAAATAAAACAGTCAAATTAAAACCAAAAGTCATATTCTTAACATCATGCAACTATTTTTCTAATATGTACATATATATATATATATATATATATACATATATAGATATTAAATTAATTCAAATTTACAATAACTTCACATGTGTGTGTATAAATAAATATATATAATAAATAAAAAAAAAGTCACATAATTTGACTCAATTGAAATAAAAGAACAAATATTGAATATGATTGCAGAGAGATTAAACAAACAAAAAAACGTCCAAAACACATCCTCAGCCATACCACAAAAGTTTTGAATATTATTGACATCTATGATTAATACTTGTGTGCTTTTTTGTAGAATAAGAAGGTGATGCAGCAAATTCCCTGTCCAGCGGAGGACAAGAAATGGCTGGAAGGCACGTTGCAGCCATTGAATTGCTGCTGTCAGACCACTTTCCATGCACTTGCTCTTGCTCTGACAATGTCCATGGCAATGGCCCGTTACCTGCCTTCGCAGCCTTCCGCTTTCCGACGCGCCGTAGCTCCTTCTTCTCAGTGCGATTGAACTGGCGCTGGAGACTTGCAAATTCGTCGAGTCCGAAGCTGTCGATCGATCCACTGTTTCATAGTTGAAGGTGCAGAGTCTACACGTTCTGAGTAATCGAGGTTATGATGTGTTCCCGCAGCCACGCCCCCTCCCTTGGAAGAAAGGAGACTTCCATGCCATCGCCTTCGGCGTGTGAAGATTCTCTCATATATGTGCCTTGCAATAGGTGCAATTAAAAGAGGAGACCGTGAAGTCGGATTGCTTTCGCAGAGTCGATAATAACCTGCACGGTCTTGAATTGCTCCCGACAATGCCTGCGTTTCCCTGCCAGGTCGTGGCGGGATAATATCCCACTGCCTCCCTGTTTGGATCAGCGCGTGCTGCATGGACGCTGGTAAGGTAATGCGAATCTTGTCAACACGCGGTCTTTAATTCTACCGAATTATCTATCGTCTGCTTTTTGGCATAAGGCTCTGTGATCAGATGCGGGGTGATGACAGCCCTGGTAAGTTCAGTCGTCTGGACTGGATTATTGCGTAATGAAGAGGGCAGAGAAACAGAGAGGATTGCATTCGATTTGATTATGTGGACAAAGAGCGTTTCGCAGACAATCGGGACTGAGAGAGAGATCACACCTCCGTCTACAAAGTTCTTCAACTCTACGCAGTATGGAAGTTCCCTTGCTGAAATATAGGTGAAGACGGTAAGAAGGTTTTGATTACCTGTGACCATCTGTTCCTCCAGAAGCTACTTCTCATTGGATTGTGAAAATTAGGTTTGCGACATTTATCGCTAGATAGAAAGTGAAACCAGATCATTTTATGTTATCAAGGAGAGGGAAATAACTATAATATTGTAATCAGAGAAGCTTCGGTACAAAGATGTAAGCAATCCCATAAGCTCGTCGCCCCATGGATCACCAGTAGACTCGAGCCTCGCAGTAGACCACGGATAGGAACATGAAGGAATCAATAGCAAGCTATCATCATTCTCCAAGGTTGAATCCCTCTCAAGAATCACAACACTTACACAATAAGCGCTAGATTACATAACAAATTTCTCGGGAATATGTTCCAAATATACCGAAACTTGATGAACATACTTCTTCATCGTTTTGTCATCGTCACCAGCTTGTTATGATTCTTCATTGTTATTGATTCTTCATTTTTAATTGTCAACAAACTGATGATCCATTCTGAAAGGCATTGACAGGAGATTTGAAAATGCTTGTCTAACGCGGCTTATTCGGATCGAGTGATTCAACGTATTAGGGTTTGAATTCCATAGCGCTTAATGCAGGCAGGTGCTTCTTACGCTTCCTTGATTGCCTTTCAGTGCTCGCGAGGTCAGTTTCACATACGCCGATTGGAATGCCGCGAAGAAGGCACCTTTGTTAGCAGCGTAGGTGTTGACGATAGGAGCAGTGCGTGGATCGATGCTGAGCAGATTGTCGACGGTGAAGAGGCCACGTCCGTTTTGAATATCTTTGAAGTACTGGTTGTCGAAAGTGAACTGAGTGGCGTCGTTGGTCAGAACGGCGATGTTGAAGACATTCACTGCACAAGCTGCAGTGAGTTGAGTACGGAAAACTAAGCTGTTTGGAGCAGTTGGGCTGTTGGATTGCAGACGATCTTGAATACTTTTGCAGTGCCCCACACCAATGGTGTGCGCACCTGCAGGACAGACAAAAGGACTTCGAGTCAGAAACACTGACTAGAGTAAAACGACTTGATAAAGAACATCGATGTCACAAAACTTGAATCTGCATTCGTACCTAAAATGGCAACGCTCTCTTCATGAGTCATGCCGAATGCGCCAAAGACATTAAAAACCCTGTCGATGCTGGAGGTGGCTGGAGGAAGTTTAGCATCTGCTTCAGTAGCGCTTGAGGAAACGGCATCCTTTCTGCCTAGAGGAATCTTGATGTCAGGGCCGCCATTGAAGGCAACAGCGTCACGTCCCGCCATTGCGATGATATCAGCACATGAAACTGTGGTCGGACACATCTTCTCCATATCGGCTTTCACAGAGTTGATGATGTCGAGGCGCTTGACGCCAAAATTGTTCCCAGACGACATTTCTCCTCCATTGCCCTCTATCATGATTGAGCCATCGCAACCTCCCTTCAAAAATGAAAAGCCGTGTCAACGGGCGAACCAAATCATGAAACAAGTCATACAGCTCTTTATCTCAGCTCAGTGATTATGTTCAACTGACTAGCACGAAATATCACATGAGGCGACCTCAGTACCACATAGAATATCTTCGAAAAGGTGCGCAGCATTCAGTAATCTTCTCAATCGATGCAAAGATGTGGAATGCAAGTATTATTAAACGTGTGTCTTTCACTTTCGATTGTATATAAACAATCTGCGACTGACTCAGAACCACTGTCGATTTCAAAAATTTCCAGAAGTTCATCATAATTATCAGAACTTCTCTCACCCTGAGTCGTTCATCTCGTCTACTCTCGTGTGAAGTTTTTGTAAGGCGAGTAGTGAAGACTGCTCTTGATGAGAACACTTATTGAAACTTCTGGAAATTCTACACAAAATGTTAGGCGAGAGGCTATAGAACTTGTCATTTAACGTGTAATCAGGACTTCCCGTCACGATGTGCAGACTACAACATACAACAGATGCAATTTCAGGATGCACTTCGAGGCAACTCAGCTGCAGAGTTTGGTACCTCAGCGGAGATGACGTACCTGCAGGAAGTCCAGCTGCAGAGGAACACATCTCAATAGAAAGCTTGTCAGAAACCAATCACAAAAAAGTATGAAATGGGGCACGGCCATTGCCCTGCACTTGAATGTGTGGATCCAGGTCTTACCGGCCCAACTTGGCAGTCATGAAAGGCAAGGCGAAGCATGGCTGCACTAGCTGTAACGTCAGCGATGAAGCTCCTCCGCACCAGAGTTCGCACTCTATTCTCCACCCCAAAACATCCCACCCTATCGTAGTACCCGTATTGCAGCTCTGCATCCGTTACCGCCGCGAGATTAGTAACCACCACTGCAACAGCTGCACCCACCAGCAATGTCACTGTCCAGCTCGCCATTTGGGCACTCTCTGTGTATTCTTGCACCAAACCCAACTCCTCAATCCAGGAAATTCAACAGGGCGGCACAAAACTAGGCGTCCCGAAGCCTCTGTCAACTTCCGGCACGTTAGGAGCCGTAATTCTTTCTACACCAATCTCGTCTGCATGATGAGCACTGTGCTAAACCATGTCGCTAGGTCCTCATTCATCACTAATTCGCGGTACTGCACAATCAAAGAAGGGAGACCGGTCTTACAACAAAACAATCATCCAATAACAGACTATATATCCTCAAGCGACTTCATCATCAGCATAAATGTGGACATGCAGCCTCAGTAACTGTAAACGTCACAACGAGTCGAATAGCGCCATGCATGGAAAAAGAGGCAGCATTTCGCGTGACCTCCAGACGCGTCACCCCTAGCTGGCTACGGTGGGCAAGACGACTGAAGAGGCAATTGATCCCTACAGCAATTCATGACTGTTATGAACTCTCCCTCATTTAATGCAGGTTGACATGTCATTAACAACCAAGCTGGTCTTCTTCGATATGCCCTGCTTCGTCCTCTTTATGAGCCACCAGTGCCGGTCTATCTCACGTTGGACGACTTTTTGGTATTGCAGGGTTGGGGACCAAACCCACTTGTATACACACGTGACTGAAATGGGGTAAACTCTGAACCTCCTGGCTCTCACATAAATTGCTATTTTCTCTCGCTGAGCCTGATCTTCCATTACTGTACTGTAAAACTAGTAGTTGTAGTTGTAGTTGTAGTAGTATTTGCAGTAATGGCAGTAGTTTTGGTTCCTCATGTTGTGTTCTCAAAACAACCTTAGAACCCAAACAATTTTGGATTATTAAGTCCGATTTAATAGATTACCAAGAAGTGGCTTAGATTACACCGATGGTTGACGTGGCTCACATTTTCGAGTGAGATGCGACAGATTTTTGAGGTACTTAACATAAATGAGCTGAATCTAGGGTCAGTACAAGGGCTGATTTTGGTGGAGGGTGGTGGACTCGGTGGCTGGCTGCATTGAATTCTTTTCCTTACACTCTCCTGACAGAGCTGCTGATTGCAACCACAGCCCTTGGCTTCACTATGCAGCCTCCTTTATAACATGCGTGACTCTTTGCGGATGGCTACGGTGGAAACAGTTTGCAATCCGCTTCGCCGGACGTTGTGAACACAGAAGCAGCAAATTATATACTGCTCTACATATACGGATTGATAGAACAGATGCTTGGAATGCGTTACACCTTCCGCGAGCTCTATGTTTTTGAAGTCCTCTTTCAAAAGAAATTAAACTATAGGACAGTAAAGGTACGCGTTTAGGCGTCTTCATTCGAGGTAGTTTTACTCCCTCTTCCTCCTTAGAAGAGGAGAAAAAGTACCTACATTTTTTTAAAACAATCGCCAGCTGAGCAATCCAACAAACAATAATTCAGGTGGTACAACTGAGAGTGACAATGGAGGACTAAGTGCGGCCAAGGTCACCAATCCCAGGTGACGTCCAAGCTCGTGTTACTGTCAGGCTAATGCACGGAAGATGATCACTAGCCTGTTAACTCTTATCCTTTTTCGCAAGTCGTCTTCCACACACACAATTCTTTTAGGGTTGAAACCGAACGATTCCAACAATGAGGTAAGTGCTAGGCTCTAACTCCATTCACTTCCGAATCATCGATTTCGCTGGCGTGCAATCCCTAGACTCATGTCATGGAATTGGAGCTCGTCTTCCTTGGAGCACTCTCTCTATATGAATGCTCCCATGCACCACGACTACAGGCATGTCGCGGAGCGAGCTACTGTTTCCATCTGCAACTGTTGTTGCGCCATGATAGTGTCACAAGATGAGTGTCCGTGGAGGTTGTCACATGATCCCCAGCAGTGTGATAAGATCAGGGACCATGCTCAGTACTGGACTCTATCACGAAACCCTAAAACAGGAATCGGAGCACACACTTAAGTGCTTGCTTATTGGCTTCTGCGACGAACTCCGGCGTCACTGTTTCTCTGAGCACTCGGTCAAAGTGCACGACGAAGTAAGCTCACAGCTTGAGGGCCAAAGGTGCTGATGAGCACTGAGTGCTGGACAAAAAAAGTCGCGGTCAGCCTAGCGACTGGAGTTACCCACCCACTCTGAAGAGCACCCGGTGGCTCGGCGACAGCAATCATCGTCTGACAGATGAGATCAGATCTGGGCTTTTCACAACACAAGTGTTACATCACCACCGGTGAGGGACAGACTACGAGGTGTCGTGTTGGTGAGACTACGCATGACAGGTGCAGACCAATGATTGTTCTAATTCCATGAGGAAATGCTCAACATTTGCACACACACACACGTAAACACAAACAGGAACTATTTTTGGTTTCACAGGCTTCTAGGAATGAAGTTCTCATTCTCGACGTATGAATAGAGATGTGTCAATGGCTTGATTGAAATTCTTCATCATGATCAATACACAGTTATATTGATGTAGAAGTCACTGTACTGAACTACCCAGAAAAATTTCCAAAAGAGTACAAATTTTTGCAACGTAATATTACATTCAATGATTACTTTAGGTCTGCTAAAACATCTAATAATTGCCTTCAGTAAATTACATCATATTTCTATTTTAACCAATGTATGCTTTTATATTATTTAGAGTCGGGTTCTATCCAACTTTGGCTTGATGCAACAAATAAATAATTTACCAATTCCAAGAACAGTTTTGGATTCGGTATTTCTCCAATGGCTTCAATCCCAGGCTACTGGAACTCGACGTCAATCTCTGAATACCTGACAAACAAGTAATGTTGGACATCAATGACAAGACACTTGCAACTCACTTCTGATGTCTTATTCGTAGTTTGAAGCGGAAACAAGTTGGTCACTTCCTGCTGCATTGATCCATCAATATCGCATAACCAACAGCTCCAAGGTATCGGAGGTGGAAAAAAGAGATTGTGTACCTCAAACATCCAACTTACACGAAAAAGTTGTACCTCAAACATCCAACTTATGTCCATCGCCTGTTCGTAGCGTGTTACTGGTGAAAGGACAATCACATGAAAGACCAACCAGATGGGCCCAACTCAACAGCAATTGGGTAACTTGGTACCAAGAGTAGAGTTGAGAGCCTTGCGTAAATTTTGTCAGACAGTGGACGGTCGCGATGCAGTACTTGCAATTGCGGAATGAAAACCTATCGAATAAATTCATTGCATCAAAATGAGCCGGGAGGCAAGAACTCGCTTTCATCCGGGAATTAGATATTGTTGAGCTGGAAGTAACTTTACCACCAAACTCAACCATGTGTCGAATATCTCAATTTATTGATGGCAAAGGCGACACTCATGTACATTGGTTGGTGAACCCCGTAGAAGGCATTTCTTGCGTTGCCTCTTGAGGGTAATACTATGCGAGCTCCGCTGAAGAGGTTGGTTGAAAAGAGTATTTTTCGACGGCCATTTACTCTTTCAAGGGGTTAGATAGGCTGTTACTGGGGGCGTAGTAGAATCTGTTCTGAGTATTCTCTCTCGTTGTGCAACTAATAGAATCATCAAATTGACAACAGTAGCCATGTCAGAGCATCCAGATGACGAAGCAGCTTCTCAAAGTCATGGAAACCCTCTTCCTTTGGCTTCAATCCACAATTCCTACACGAACCTGCTACGAACCTGGACATACAAGCCACGCTAGGGCAGTGTCGAAAGAACTGTGATAAAATTAACTGTAAATAGTTGGAACCACTCCTGCTTCGAGCATAACATGTGGTTGAAATGGTGCAGAGAACTACAATGCAGAAAAGCAGAAATTTAGAAACATTAATAAACGTCAAAACTGGTTCATGAACATAGATTGCAGGCTTCACTTATCTGAAAGCCCAACACTGAACTCTTCCCTGAAGGACACATGCAATGCCAATCTGGGTAGAAATACATACCTGCCATTAGGGATCCTTGTCTCGTATGACCCAAATGCAGGCGAAAGCCTTCGCTGGCAGTGAACGAAAGACTCTCAAGAGTTTGTCAGCCCCAAAACTTTCTGTAGCGGTTGAAGCATTGAGTTACTATTCTTACATGCGACCTAGACAGGACTGGGCACATACAGAAGCGTACAGAGTGCATTTAACTGCCAACCAATTGTACCGTTGTATCAAGAACTGGTGGAGGTCATGGAGACAGGCTTCAGCCATAAAGCTGATCAATTTTAAATAATTGAAAGAGAACCACGATGTAGAGCGAGGAAAAAAGAATGTCAATTATTCTTTTGAGAATATCTAAAATAATATATTGAAGCCAGCTCCCAGTGGCCTTTATATTACATGTTCAACCCTAAACCTTTGCCTTCTCATCTATGATGCGCACATGAGAAGAATGAATTGCTGAAGAAGCCCTCCAATCAGTGTGCAAATTTTCTGTGAAACATAAATGCAGATCTGTAGTAACCACCGTTCAGAATCCATCGCCACAAATTTATGTCTCAAGGCCGTACCCTCTGGTCCTCGTCAACAAGAGAAACCAATCATCACAGCGTCAAACAGGTACTGTCAAGGACTACAGCCTTTTCACCCCATTTCGCCTTGAAGTTCTGTTAGGGAACAGCTGCATGATCCAAGTAAACACACGTTCAACAACTTCATCCCCTTCATCGACATAATCCAAAGCAGCTGCTCCTGCGTTTCTAGAAGCAGTCGGCACACCAGTGGAACTCCCATCAGCCATTCTTTGAGCCACAACAAGTTCCAACTGTTGTGTGGTAGCTTCCAGCTTCCTAGACAGATCAGCATTTAAGACTCTCAATTCTGCAGCACCTTTGGACTCCGCCTTCAGTGCTTTTACGATGGCAATTCTCTCTTCACCCAGTGAGGCAATGATATCATTGATGTTATTGATGGTTCTCATTAGATCTGCTGGTATGGATATACACGATGCTGGCAGCTCAATACTTTGATACCGACCACTTTGAGGGTCACCCGTTAATGCCGGCAATGATGAAGATCCAGCCTCCAAAGGTGAAGGAGGATACATAAAACTTGACAAAGCGGGTCCCACAACAGGAGGCACTGAGAACTCAGTGGTCAACCTATGCTGCGATGAATGAGCGGTGATTGGGCGAAAGAGAGGCTCCTCAAATCGTCGACTAGGGTGCTGGGAGTCGAGAGATGGAGAATCCAAAGGAGTCGAAGGACCATCACTGTGAATTTTCAGTGGAGAAGGAGGTAAATCATCAGTGGAGGTAGAAGCATCAGCCAAAACTCGTTGTCTCAATTGTACCGCTTCTGAGTTTTCACTCCGATAAGTAAACTCTCTTTCACCAGACGCTACCTTCCGAAGACGAACTTGAAGAACTTTCTTTTCTTCTTGTAAAGCATCAATCAGAGTCTGCAAGTGGGCACGATCCTGTTCCCAATTAGCAGCTTGCTTTCTTAGAGATTCCATCTCAGAACTAAAATTGGACACGTCTTTCTCCATTTTCAGCTCATGAGACCGCAATGTGCGTATACGATTTTCCAAAACAATGACTTCACCGGCCATGGTTTGGGACTGCTCTCGAGCTGCTTCAGAATCTTGTCGAGCCCTATCCCTTTCAGATACCAGAGCCATTATAAATGCTTCCCGTTCCTTCATCCTCTCTTGAAGTTGTTCTATGTCTTCTGACAATTGATTCACCAGCTGACCCTGCGCTTACAATGAAAATGACTTAAACAAATTAAACGGCATTATAAACTTGAAAAAAGCCGTTTCCAGGAAAAGAAGATATTCAAAACTAAATAAACAAAGTCCAGAGAGAGAGAGAGAACTGCAATGAGTAAATTGGGACTTAACATTAATATAATGACAAAATCCGCAAATCCTTGCACTACGTTTAAGATTCACCCTAATTCACAAATTCGTGTTCGACATTAACAACCACGAGTGGCTCCATGCCCATATATCGATACTTCAGAAACGAGGGTTGAATCAGACCAAGCGGAGATACCGTCATGTACGTGGCACATGCGAAGGGAGCTCGTCGATGTTATCAGGAAGAACATAGAAGCACTCTATCCAATCCAAAATCGCACATATTGTTACAAATCCACTTAGACTAGCAAGGCTACTAAAATGTAGGTACGATAACGATCCACGATGAAAAGTGATAATACCTGATGATTAAAATTTTCCACTAATGCAGAATGCTCTGAAACAAACTCTTCTGTCATCGCCCTTGCTTTAGCGAGCTCCCGATGAAGCGCAAATTTTTCTTCGGTTAGGTCCTGGATGTGCTGCTCAAGGCCTGAGAAATCCTCACGCTCCTTCTTTCTAGCCTCTTCTTCCTCGCGCTGCTTCCTCCTCACCTCATTGGCTTCGTACTCCTTCCTCATATTCTCTTCAGCCTCACGTTCCTTTCTCTTGTTCTCTTCTGCTTCACGCTGCTTTCTCCTCGAAACTTCGGCAATGAAAAGCTGCCTCCGTTTCATTTCTTCTGCTTCACGCTCCTTCCGCTTAGCTTCTTCAGCTTCGCGCTCCTTTCGAAGAGCGAATTCAGCAATGAGCGCCTGTCTTCTCGCGTCTTCAGCATCCTCACGTTCCTTTCGTTTAGCTTCTTCAGCCTCCCGCTGCTTCTGCTTCCTTTCTTCTGCTTCATGCTCAATCCTCGTAATACGCTCCACAATCACTAGCTGTTTTTCCTGCTCTACATCTTCCCGCTCCTTCCTCGATGCCTCTTCGGCCTCACGCCCCTTCCTCCTGAGCTCTTCTGCCTCTAGCTGCTTCCGGACGCCCTCATCGTCATTCTCGAACCTTTTGGAGATATCCGACAGCACAAACTGTCCTCTCTGATCCGCAACTACTTGCTCGTTTATCTTCACAACTGGCTCTATTTCAATTTTACAAGGCTGATCTACCACAATACCATTACTGTGTGCATCTTCTCTCCCAAACTTTACGTCTGTTATCACATCAGGATGAGAACTAGCAAACACTTCACTCGACGAATCAGCTTTAGGGTTTCCATTCACATTGATCTTCGCGTCCGTAGTAGCACCCCTCTGCTTCGGGGAAGTGTTCTTGTTTCTATTCTTATTCTTATTGCTCCTCTCCTTGAACCTCGCCAACTTCGCCCGGCCAGCTTCAAGCAACTCCTGCTGCGACCTTGCCATAGTTTCTACAGAAGCCATGGCCGGCATCACTTGCCAACCTCGCAGAAATTCATAACCACCAATGCTCACTCAACTGCTAACCCTATCCCACCAACTCCCTCACCGACGCTCCCGCTCAACCCCGATCTACGCTGCTATGTGCACAGCACCACAGCGCACTACAGCCACAACTCATCTTGCCATCTCGCCCACGCCATGGTTTCATCTCCAAACCTCCTTCAATCACACCAACATGCTACATCTCCAAAAAAACACTAAATCACGCAACACTCTCGCCTCGATCATCTCTCCTTCTTCACCAAAACCACACACCCCTCTCTCTCTCTCTCGCTCTCTCTCCCTACAGATCTGCTTCACGAATCCTCACCCTATCAAGCCTTAATAACATTAACAAAGACGTCGTATCGCCATCTCCTCCGATCCAAGCCCTCGCAATCTTCATGCCCTGAAAACGGCAACACCAACAACAACAACAAATGAGGCCATCGGTGGCCTGAAACAGGGCAAGGCCAAGCCAAGCGGAAAGCGTGTCACGGGCCGGGCCTCGGGTACTCGCATGAACCGACCCCCAGCCCGGCCCGGTCTGAAATTATTCGTGAGGAGCCACGGCCCTTTTTGACCAAGCATTTCACTAAAGCTCTCTCAATTTACTACTCACACTTCGGACTGCATCATCGTGGCCTGTCGTCTGATCGAAGGCTACGATTATGTCACGTTGCAATATCTCAGTGGATGCGACCCCTCGTATGCTGTGAGTACGTGGCGAGCTAGGGTTTGGGGATATTCGTTGAAGTGGCATCACACGTGGCGTTTGAAATATTTTACGTTATCGTGAGTAGTTCCTCTTTGGGACAAAATGAAAAAGATAAGTTCACTTTTTTAAAGTAAATAAATTTAAAAAAAGTCATAAATAAGTTCACTTGAAGTAAACATGTAGTTTTGTTTTTTTTTAATTTTTATTTTATTTTTATAACTAAATGAAGCTCTAAAGTCTTGTATTGCATGTAATGATAGATGCAAGACTTCAAAATCATTGAAATTGAAAAATAATAATAATAAATACTTCAGGAGGCTTCTTATGATTATTAAATTCATGGAATTTTTTGGTTTATGTTTGTTCTCTTTCTTTTTTTCAATTTGTAAACCACTTCAAAAGATTGAATTTTCAACATGGTTAATGTTGAATAGTTTTTGTTGAGATCATTAAATGTAGCATGTGCTCTCCATAACATTTACTGTAGACTACATTAAATACCATAGCTACAATATTTAGAGTTTAGTAGAGAAATATTATTTATCCTCTCTCCTTTTCTCTTCTTGTATACAAGACACAACCAGATCAATAGAATTTTATGTGTGAAGCTCTCTCTCCTTAGAAACCCTCTTGTGTGTATGACTTACTACTACTCTTGTGTGTGTATTACTTACTATTACTCTTGTGTCTTTCTAAACATTCTCAATTTGTTATCAGCACGACTCTCTTCTACACACTATCACAATTTTTTTTACTCTAGTCTTGATTCTTCTTGCTACTCTTGTTTAGTGTCTACTTCATAATCTTGTTGTTCTTCTTGCTAGTCCCTCACACATTCGCTGCTTGCTTAGACCACTTATTCCACTCTCTACCCTATTTGCTTAGAATACTTAATCCAGCCCAGCTGTCAAGGACAAGAACTCGATGAAAAAACAATTCAGAGAAGTGAGCTTTCACTCAAAGAGAGGTAACAAAATATATATAAACAAGTATATATATTGAAATAGAAACTGGAATGGCTATTGCCAAAAGACAGGAAAACTAGAGACCCTTGAAACTAGACTAGAAGCAAGAAAAGAGTTGACAAGAGTGAAGAAGCCTTCACTCTTGTCTCTATATATACTATCTAACTAGGGGCTACATGGCGACGTTATTTAGGACCTCCAATATGTGTTGACTTTGTAGGACACATGCCTTGACTTACAAGGCAAGTTCTTCTACGTGTGGGCCACATAGTTAGCTTGATCTTTAAGCTAACAACATGTGTGGCACATGGCCAACTTGTTGACGACGTTTCTTATCCAAAAAGTCAATTAAAGACACCTATGAAGTCAAAGCAGTGTCTAAGAAGCTTCTAAGAAGTTTCATATTAAATATTATAGAATAAACTTACTTTTACCTACTTTTACTTACTTCTACCTATTTGTATATGTAATTATTAGCTTACATGATTATGGCCGTGACACCAGCTTCACCTTGCTTTTGCTGTGCCCCGCAATTGCCACCGAACAATCGCCGAGTTTCTGCCAAACTGCCACTACCTTGTTGCCACTAACGCTGAAACTGCCATTGTTGCCCACCCTGTCGCTTACCCGATCATTGTTGCCCACCCTGCCGCCTACCCTACCATCGTTGCCCCTACTGCCACACTGCTATCGTTGTCGCCCTACCGCTGCTATTGCCATCCTACTACTGTTATACTACCTTAATTCAAAATCTCTCCTTAAACTTAAATAAACTAAATAAAATAAAAATAATATTTTTATTCTTCAAGTTCAAGTTTAACATTTTATTTGACTTTATATTTAAAGGTATGTTTTATTCAACTTTTCTACTTGATTTTATATTTTCTTTACAAATTTATTTATAATGAGTGCTTCAATATCTTCAACTATTTCTACTATGGTTTCAACTATTACCAGTGCATCCCAACATTTTCAAGCTCTTTTATTTCTACCAATGACTATAGATGGAAACAATTATCTATTATGGACAAAAATGGCAAAAGCAAATTTATTTGCAGAACAACTCTCGAATGTCATTATATTTGAAGAATCTCTTACAATAAGTATTTCTATTCCTCCTGCTATTCGTTGGAAAGCACTTCTTCACCTTTGACGTCATCTTGTACCTGCATTACAATATCAATACTTGAAAATGGAAGATCCTATAGAACTTTGAAAGAAGCTTGAATCCAGGTTTGATCATTAAAAGACCATTTTCCTTCCACACGCAAATCATAATTTGACATATTTACGTGTCTTGGATTTTCTAAATTTAAATGCTTTTAATAGTAAAAATGTATAGTATTAACTCACAATTATGATAATGTGGAGAAAGCATCTCTGTGTCAAGGACAAGAACTCGATGAAAAAACAATTCAGACAAGTGAGCCTTCACTCAAAGAGAGGTAACAAAATATATATAAACAAGTATATATATTGAAATAGAAACTGGAATGGCTATTGCCAAAAGACAGGAAAACTAGAGACCCTTGAAACTAGACTAGAAGCAAGAAAAGAGTTGACAAGAGTGAAGAAGCCTTCACTCTTGTCTCTATATATACTATCTAACTAGAGGCTACATGGCGACGTTATTTAGGACCTCCAATATGTGTTGATTTTGTAGGGCACATGCCTTGACTTACAAGGCAAGTTTTTCTACGTGTGGGCCACATAGTTAGCTTGATCTTCAATCTAACAACATGTGTGGCACATGGCCAACTTGTTGACGACGTTTCTTATCCAAAAAGTCAATTAAAGACACCTATGAAGTCAAAGCAGCGTCTAGGAAGTTTCTAGGAAGCTTCTATATTAAATATTATAGAATTAACTTACTTTTACCTACTTTTACTTACTTCTACCTATTTGTATATGTAATTATTAGCTTACATGATTATGGCCGTGACATTACCCCCCCTTCTAGAGACGAGTTCCACGAGGAGCGATCATCATATGTTAAGGAAATCTATGATGCGACGAATTATATTCGCCACATACTCTGATCTCTGTTCTCTTTGAAGATGATTGATAGGGCCTCTCAACCATCGGTAGTGTCCCATACTAGGGCGGTAAGACCACCCACTTATTTGATCATTGTTGAGGCCTTCGTAACTTCCTTCAAATAGAATATTTGGAACACCATTAGGAGTTGTTCCTACCTCTAGCACAATCACCAAACATCCGGAGTCCCTTCCCAAATCGTGATACCAAACGAGTTGTATCTCGCCATCTATTCGAGGAAGAACATGTCATTCTTGAAGATCTTCATCTCGATTGCGTCGTCTTGAAGGTTGTGACAATCGTAATGTCTCGTCTGGCAGGTCAGCAAATGAAGGCTCTTGAGTTAAATCCGTTGGTTGTTGGTTCTCCATCTCCCGAGCGCCACTACTACAATGAAGCTACAAACAAGAATTGAAAGTAGAATGTTAACTTGCCTAGATGTTGTTTCTTTTATAAAGAAGGTTTTCATCTTGATTTTGATGGATGTGGTTGATGAAAAGCCTCCACCGCCTTTGCTGCATTTGCAAGATTCTTTACTGGCTCTCATGTGCGTTCACTAATATCATATCTGCGCCAATGGACAAGATATTCGAATTTATTTCGGCACTGCCTTGAATCTAAGACTTCTTCCACTTCAAACTCTTCATTATTTTCCACTTCTATAGGATGAGGTGGAGCTTGTCTTCTTCTTGGTATGTCCACTATCTTGTACGATTCAAGAAGAGATACATAGAATACTAGATGGATTTTCATTCACTCCAATAGGTGTAAATGATATGCAACTGGATTGATTTGTGTACAAATAGAAAATGGTCCAAGCCTTTGATAGTCCAACTTGTCACAAGGACGAAAGGTCTTGATATTGCGACAAAGTACCTATACCTTATCACCCAAGACGAATGATGGTTGTTCCTTTTGATAGACATCCGCATTGATCTTTTGTTGTTCTTAAGCTACTTTTAACTGCACCTTCATCATTGCATGTAGCTCTGACAAATGAATTGCTAAATCTTTCCTAGCACGATTATCAACTTTTGAAAAGTCAAAAGTATCAAGTCATGGATGATAACCATAATTAGCAAAGAAAGGTGTTTGTTTTGTAGAAGAGTGTACCGTGTTATTGTAAGCAAACTCTGCCAATGACAAAAGAGTTGTCCAATCATCTTGTTGGTAATTAATGGTACATCTTAAATATTACTCCAAAACTTGATTAACACGCTCCGTTTGTCCATCAGTTTGAGGATGGAATGTCAAAGATAGTTTTATATCCACTTTAAGAATCTTGAAAAGAGTCCGCCAAAATCTTGATACAAATTGAGTTCCCCTATCTGATATAATATCCTTGGGTAATCCATGATAGCGATAGATATTGTCAAGAAAGAGCTTAGCTGTTTCTTCACCTATGATAGATTTTGTACATGGTACAAAATGTGCCATCTTGGTAAAACGATCTACTATCACGAATATAGAGTCATAAGAATCTGAGATTGGAAGATTCAAGATGAAATCTATAGAAACAGAAGACCATGGTTGTTCTGAAATAAGTAATGGCTGAAAAAGTCCGTAAAGTTGATGACGAGGAGTTTTCGATCTTGAGCAAACATCACATGATTGTACAAAATCTTTAACTGCCTTCTACATTTGAGGCCACCAAAAATCCCTAGATATCAGTTCCAAAGTCTTATTATATCCGAAATGTCCTGCTGTTGGGAAGTCGTGACGAGCTTGAAGAACACGTAAACGTACTTCTCCTTCTAGAACATATAGGCATCCTTCGAAATAGAGTAGGTTGTTCTTGAATTCAAATTTAGATGGATCATGAGATTTAGAAGAATTGTTCTTGATATCATGAACAAGAGGGTCTGAAGACATACTTAACTGGACTTGCTTAAGGAAAGTTAAATCAACAGTCAATGTTGATTTTATTGCTCGAAGATGAAATTGTTCCGGCTTCAAGAGAACCGTTCATTGTTGCTCAAAAGCTGCATCTCTTTCTTTTGGTGCAAGATAAGAACATCTAGATAAGGCATCGTATAAACCTTGTTGTTTTCCTAGCCGATAAGTGATGATGAACTCGAATCTTGATAAAGACATGCTCCAACGAGCTTAACGACGATTTAATATGCATGCTGACATAAAATATTCGAGGTTCTTGTGATCCGTATACACGGTGACTGGAGTAGAAGTGCCTTCTAGATAATGATGCCATTCTTGAAAAGAATCCACAATTGCAAGAAGTTTTTTATCACGGATCTCATAATTGAATTCTGTTGCTGAGAATTTTCTTGAATGAAAGGCTACTAGATGAAGTTTGTCATCTGTTCCTATTTGTGATAAAACCGCATCCAGAGCAAAGTCCGATGCATCTGTTTCCATAAAGAATGCTTTGGAAAAATCAACACGATACAAGATTGGTGCAGAAACAAATGCTGTCTTCAAAGATTCAAAAGCAACTTCCGCTTCTTGATTCCATTGGAGTTTGTTTTTACAAGTCAAACGTGTAAGTGGAGCTGCAACTCGAGAGAAGTCTTTGATGAAGATCCGATAGTAGTTAGCAAATCCCAAAAAACATTAGACATCTCTTACCATTTTTTGGATCTTCTAGTCTATAATAGTTTGAACTTTCTTAGGATCCATCATAAGTCCATCATTTGAAATGATGTAATCTAAAAAATCGACTTGAGCAGTGTGGAATACACACTTTTCTATCTTGGCATAGAGTCCTGCATCTCTTAATTTTTGTAACACACGACGAACATGAAGTTCATGTTCTTCTGGATTCTTAGAATAGATCAAGATGTCGTCTAGATAACATACCACAAAATCGTCCAAAAACTCTCGAAAAACATCATTCATTAGATGTTGAAAAGCTGCTGGTGCATTTGTAAGTCCAAAAGGCATGACGTTGTATTCAAAATGTCCATACCTAGTTCGAAACATAGTCTTCTATTCATCTCCTTCTTTGATGCGTACTAGATTGTATGCTCCCTGAAGATCTATTTTTGTATAGATCTTAGCTTGATCCAGCTGATCAAGAAGTCCGGATATTAGAGGTAGTCGATACCTGTTCTTGATGGAAATCTTGTTGAGTCCTCGATAATCAACACACATCCGCAATGATCCATCTTTTTTCTTCACAAATAGGATTGAAGCTCTTGCCGGAGATTTAGAATGGCGTATGAAATTCTTGGCTAGATTTTCTTCAATATACTCCTTGAGTTCAACTAACTCATTTTGTGATAAACTACAGATTGGTCCAAATGGCGGTTGTGCTCCTTCTTGAAGGTCAATTGAGCAATCATAGGAACGATGTTCCGGGAGTGTATCCGCATTCTTTTTTTCAAATACATCTAGAAATTTTTTGATATTAGCTTGGAATGCCACTTGAAGTCTTTTCACCAATAGAAACGGGTGTAGCATAAATAATGTATGGTGATTCTTTCATAGCAGCATGCAAGAAAGCTTTTGTACCTATAAATAAGGGTTTAATTGAACTGAACTTAGGACTCTCTACTTGCTTAACTACATTGTTAGTTATACTTTTAGAGAAAGTAAGAGTTCGGGAAATCTAGTCTATTTGAGGGTTGTATTTTTCTAACCACGATAAATCTAAAATGAGTGGATTAGAAGGAGATCTAATGATATTAAATACTAAAAAACTATTATGACCATTGATTATTACTTCTATAGGAAGGGTTTTGTGAGTAATATCTCCAAAAGACAATAGACGACCATCTATGACTTCTACATGAACATGTTTAGTTTTCTTTACTAAAGATATGCTATGTCTTTTAGTAAATTCTTCATCTAAAAAACACGCTGAGGCTCCTGAATCTAACAAGGCAGAGACTTTGTAATGTTTAGGTCCTAAAATAACATTTAATATAAAACAAGGAGAGGACTCTGAGGAGAGAATAGGACCTTTACTAGAAGTTGTGCAAGGTTCCAACCGCACGGTTCCTATTGTAGCTGGACAAACTCGTTTTCCGACATAATATCTTCTTTCACAGCCATACTCCTCATTTTGTGATTGCGTCGTTTCTTTGGACAATGTTGAGCAGTGTGCTTTGGTTCTCCACAATATAAACATAATCCTTCTTGACAACGACGAGTCTTTTCTTGCTCAGTAAGAGGTTTGAAACGTACTGCATCAATTTGCATATCCTCTACTTCCAAATGTATGTGTTGAAGAGGTGTTGGTGTTGCCATTGAATTATAGTAACGTTGAGGTCCACTTGTACGGTTCTCAGATCGAAATTCAAAAAGGTGATTGTCACACTTCACAGCAAAGTCAATTGCTTGACTCAATGTTTGAGGATCAGGTAAGTTGAGCATTAATTTTTTTTACCTCATATTGTAATCCGTACAAAAATTGGCTAATAAGTGCAGCATCATCCCACTTGATATCAGTTGCAAGTTGTCGAAATTGTGAAGCATATAATGTTACTGATCGATTGTCTTGTCGTAAAATACGGATCTTATTGGTTGCAACATGAATTGCATCATGTTCTCCATATATGGATTAAAACTCTGCCAAAAAAGCCTCTAGATTATCCTATATTGGATCTCATCGTTCAAGAAAAGATAAAAACCACGATAGTGCTGAACCTGAAAGAAGCGTACCAATGAATTTAACTTGAGATCCTGGAGTTGGATAGCTTTGGGGTTGAAGTTCAATCACAAGTTGCACTTGATTGATAAATCCTCGAAACTTGGATCTGGTACCATCAAACTTCTCGAGTAGAGCAATTCTTGGTTCTCTAACATTTGAAGGGCGTTCCACCATAAGAGAAAGGATATAGTTTGGTGCAGATGTTGAAGCAGCTCCAATTATTTCTATATCTTCACTTCTTGCCAATCTTGTTGCTCCTTGTGGTGGTAAATTGAGTTGATGCATTGCAAGTATTAACTTCCTCAATTGCTCTTGCATTTGTGCCATTGCACTCTTCATTTCAAGAAGTTCTGCTATGATAACACTTAGAAGAGAGAAGATGTCTAATATCACTCAAGAAAGCTAGAAAAGAGGACTTGCAGACAAAAAAAATACTAAGGACAATATCAGTTTAGAAGAGGGTAATCCACAACTTCTAATATGCTTATATCTTATCAAAAAAAAAGGGTAATCCACTCTTAATCAAGATTAGACAAAGCTCTGATATTGTACGTGTACTCTTGTGAATCTGTCAAGGACAAGAACTCGATGAAAAAACAATTCAGACAATTGAGCCTTCACTCAAAGAGAGGTAACAAAATATATATAAATAAATATATATATTGAAAGAGGAACTGGAATAGCTATTGCCAAAAGACAAAAAAACTAGAGACCCTTGAAACTAGACTAGAAGCAAGAAAGGAGTTGACAAGAGTGAAGAAGCCTTCACTCTTCTCTCTATATATACTATCTAACTAGGGGCTACGTGGTGACGTTCTATAAGACCTCTAATATGTGTTGACTTTGTAGGACACATGCCTTGACTTACAAGGCAAGTTTTTCTACGTATAGGCCACATAGTAAGCTTGATCTTCAAGCTAACAACATGTGTGGCACATGGCCAACTTGTTGACCACGTTTCTAATCCAAAAAGTCAATTAAAGACACCTATGAAATCAAAGCAGCATCTAAGAAGTTTCTAGGAAGCTTCCATATTAAATATTATAGAATGAACTTACTTTTATCTACTTTTACTTACTTCTACCTGTTTGTATATGTAATTATTAGCTTACATGATTATGGCCGTGACACTCTGAAGAAGAAATGATTAAGAGAACTCTCTCTATATTTCTTCTTATATCTGTCGTGCTTACACAACAATACATGAACATGAAATTTCAAAGTCATTCTGATCTCATATCCTATCTACTTCTTGCAGAGAAGCAAAATGAGCTACTCTTGTGCAATGCAAAAGCTCGTCCTACTAGAACTATACTTCGAATATCTCATGCACTTAATATTTCAAAATCTATGAATAAAATTATATAAACATGGGAAACATGCTTATAAGTATCACGATAGTCATAGTCATGACTATTTCTACCTATGTGGAAAGAAAAAACGTTCTATTATGAATTATAGTAGAAAAAAAAATTAGAGATGCGTTCTTGCCATAAATGTGGAATGATTGGACATTTAACACAGGCGTGTATCGAGGACAAGAACATGATAAAAATAAATAAATAAGTGAGACTTCTCTCAAAGAAAGATGATAAAATGAAAATAACTTGATATGTATATTAGGAAAGAAACTAGAATGGCTATTGCCAAAAGCCAAGAAAACTAAAGACCCTTAGAACTAAACTAGAAGCAAGAAAGGAGTTGACAAGAGTGAAGAAGACTTCACTCTTGTCTCTATATATGCTATTGAACTAGGGGCTACATGGAGATGTTCTATAGGACCTCCAATATGTGTTGACTTTGTAGGACACATGCCTTGACTTACAAGGCAAGTTTTTTACGTATAGGCCACATAGTTAGCTTGGTCTTCAAGCTAACAACATGTGTGGCACATGGCTAACTTGTTGACGACGTTTCTTATCCAAAAAATCAATTAAAGACATCTATAAAGTCAAAGTAGCGTCTATTAAGCTTCTAGAAAGCTTTCATAACAAATATTGTAGAATTATCTTATTTTTATCTACTTTTACTTACTTCTACCTATTTATACATGTAATTATTGGCTTACATGCGTATGTCCTTGACATTACCCCCCCTTCTAGAGACGAGTTCTACAAGGAGTGGTCATCATATATTGAGAAAATCTAAGATGCCACGAATTGTATTCGTCACATACCTTGATCTTTGTTCTCTTCGAAGATGATTGATAGGGCCTCTCAACCATCGATAGTATCCCATACCAGGGCGGGAAGACCACCCAGTTATTTGATCATTGTTGAGGCCTTCATAACTTCCTTCAAATTAAACATTTGGAACTCCATCAAGAGTTGTTCCTACCTCTAGTGAAATCACCAAATATTGAGAGTCCCTTCCAAGGTCATGATACCAAACATGTTGTATCTCACCATCTATTCGAAGAACAATATGTTGTTCTAGAAGATCTTCATGTCGATTGCGTCGTCTTGAAGGTTGTGACAATCATAATGTCTCATCCGGCAGGTCAATAGACAAAGGCTCTTGAGTCGAATCTACTGGTTGTTGATTCTCTATCCCCTCAGCGTCACAATTAAAAAGAAGCTACAAATAAGAATTGAAAGTAGTATGTTATCTTGCTTAGATCTTGTTTCTTTTATAAGGAAGGTTTTCATCTTGATTTTGATGGATGTCGTCAATAAAAAGCCTCCACCACCTTTACTGCATTTGTAAGATTCTTTATTGGCTCTCATGTATATTCACTAATATCATATCCTCGCCAATGGACAAGATATTCCAATTTATATCAACGTCGCCTTGAATCTAAGACTTCTTCCACTTCAAACTCTTCATTATTATCCACTTCCGTAAGGGGAGGTGGAGCTTGTCTTCTTCTTGGTATGTCCACTATCTTGTACGATTCAAGAAGAGATACATAGAATACTAGATGGATTTTCATTCACTCCAATAGGTGTAAATGATATGCAACTGGATTGATTTGTGTACAAATAGAAAATGGTCCAAGCCTTTGATAGTCCAACTTGTCACAAGGACGAAAGGTCTTGATATTGCGACAAAGTACCTATACCTTATCACCCAAGACGAATGATGGTTGTTCCTTTCGATAGACATCCGCATTGATCTTTTGTTGTTCTTAAGCTACTTTTAACTGCACCTTCATCATTGCATGTAGCTCTGACAAATGAATTGCTAAATCTTTCCTAGCACGATTATCAACTTTTGAAAAGTCAAAAGTATCAAGTCATGGATGATAACCATAATTAGCAAAGAAAGGTGTTTGTTTTGTAGAAGAGTGTACCGTGTTATTGTAAGCAAACTCTGCCAATGACAAAAGAGTTGTCCAATCATCTTGTTGGTAATTAATGGTACATCTTAAATATTGCTCCAAAACTTGATTAACACGCTCCGTTTGTCCATCAGTTTGAGGATGGAATGTCGAAGATAGTTTTATATCCACTTTAAGAATCTTGAAAAGAGTCCGCCAAAATCTTGATACAAATTGAGTTCCCCTATCTGATATAATATCCTTGGGTAATCCATGATAGCGATAGATATTGTCAAGAAAGAGCTTAGCTGTTTCTTCACCTATGAGAGATTTTGTACATGGTACAAAATGTGCCATCTTAGTAAAACGATCTACTATCACGAATATAGAGTCATAAGAATCTGAGATTGGAAGATTCAAGATGAAATCTATAGAAACAGAAGACCATGGTTGTTCTGAAATAGGTAATGGCTGAAAAAATCCGTAAGGTTGATGACGAGGAGTTTTTGATCTCGAGCAAACATCACAAGATTGTACAAAATCTTTGACTACTTTCCACATTTGAGGCCACCAAAAGTCCTTGGATATTAATTCCAAAGTTTTATTGTACCCAAAATGTCTTGCTACTAGAAAGTCATGACGAACTTGAAGAACACGTAATCGAGTTTTACCTTCTAGAACATATAGGCGTCCCTCAAAATATAGTAGATTCTTCTTGAATTCAAACTTGGAAGTATCATGAGACTTTGAAGGATTTCCCTTATTATTACAAATAAGAGGATCAGAAGACATACTTGACTGAACTTGTTTAATGAAAGTTGAATCAATAGTTAGTATTGATTTCTTTGCTCAAAGATGAAGATGCTTTGGCTTCAAGAGAATTGTCTGTTGTTGATCGAAAGCAACATCTCTTTTTTTTGGTGTGAGGTAAGATCGTCTAGAGAGTGCATCTGACAAACCTTATTGCTAAATAGTTTTCAGGTCTGTTGCATTGGTATCAAGGTTTTGAAATGACAGTAGCATAGTTGATTTTTGGTTTAATAAATAAAGTTGTTTTTTACATATTTTTTTCTTATCATAGATAAATACCTAAATTTGAGATTAAGCATAAAACAGTATAATAATGTTTGAACGTAGAAAAAAATATCAAAATTCGTTGCTGAAGTCTATTTGCATTCCTATATGTTGTAACTCATTGAGGAAGAATAAATAAATAATTAATTGATTTTAATTTTTTGACATGAACTTCGTATAAATATAACACAGTTTTTTATTACTATATGATATGTGAATCTATTAATAAAAAACCAATTCATCTGATTTGATCATTTTTTGAAAAATTATTGTGAATAGATGTATATCATCTCATATCATGAACAAATCTTTGATCATCTTATAAACAAATAATAGCAATGTAGTATACTTTGAAAATCCCTTTGATCCACCTGGTAGTGCTTAATGAAAGATGTTTACACGATTTTTTTTTCTAATTACATTACTAATCTGAATTAAATAAATATAGAAAAATTCAATGTTCTTTTTTGTAATAAAGCAATAATTTGACTGTATGAATTTTGAGAAATCTCAAAATTTGTAAGAATCGCATGACTCTTAAACAAATACAACAAATATTGATATTGGGTCCAATCTTATACATGTATGTACTACTTTGTATATAATCCTACCCAAAAAAATTATTATATATATAGGGAAATGTGAAATCGACCCAAACTTTTACGCCTCCGTCCCCGTTCCCAGCCCCCAGTCCCCTGCCCCGACCTGCCCGTCCCAATTCCCGGCACCCATCTCCCGTCCACGGGCCTCTTGCGGGGCAGCCCAGTCGGAATGGGAAAGGAGATGCTCCCCGACTGGAACCTCGGCGTCCTCTGCATGTTCGTGGGTAGGAATCACTTGCAGTAGTCAAAGGGGTGATCCCGCAGTAACTCACTGGGCTGATAAACCTCATGCGATTAGTTTAGATTATGAATTCCTTCGAAGGCATCCTGCCGCCATTGTTGCCTCAATTGGTGACGACTTCCACCTTCATATTATTGCGAATTTCTAGCTCTTCATCGCAGATTGGGTTTGCCTTAGCCGTAAACTGAAACCAAGGGAGTTCCCCGGGCTCTACATTCTTGTGGAAGGCGAACACACCTGGGTATCTCTTCAAGAATGTAATGATTCGTTTACTACCTGTCTGCCCTATGTAGTCTTAGCACTTGCCCAGATCATACAGAGTCACGGAATCCTCTGGATCAGCAAGAAGAAGGTCCGTTAGTTGTCTCGATTGGTGATGGTTGATCTATAAATATATATTTTTAAATTTTAGTAGTAAAAAATATATATATTTATATATTGTTTGGAATTTCGAAATATGGCTTGGGGATGATTTTGGTGGAAGTTTGAGTTGTAAAAGATATCTAAGATTCAATTCTCTCTCTCTCTCTCTCTCTCTCTCTCTGTATATATATATATATATATATACACACATTTTTTTCAGATAATCCAATAAAAAATTAACCAAGCCAAACAAATCAAAAATCATATTTTTTTTATTTTATTTTATGTCAATTTAATATATTTATTTCTTTTCTAAATGAAAATATTTCTCACAATGTAGTGCTTGTAAATACACAAACACACACTCGTGTGTATATCTATGTATATTCTCGCACCTTTACTCATCCCTCCGTTGAAGATCGTGGACGATCATGGTGGACGACGACCTCCTTTGACGAACGTGAACGTTCATCAACGATGACGATAGATGACCGTTTCATGACGATCGTCGACGATCACGCGCCACCTCAGCGCTCGGAGCCGCCGCCGCCGCCGCCTCCTCGAGTGGGGGTCGGGGGAGGAACGCAGTGGAAGAAAGAAAGGGCGATGGCTGTGGCGATGTCAGTAGGAATGGGAATGGGCATGTAATCTCCAGCTTGGACAAATCCCCTTGTTGCGCACAAGCCCAGCCCAGCTCCCTCCGCATCACCCAGATAACTTAGTTGATGCAATGGAAACGTGAGTCGAGACTGGAGCCAAGGCCCTTTGACCGCTTGTCTGTCTAGCTGGCGCACAGTTCGATCCTGGAATTGATTCCGACTTTTTGCAGGTACAACAACTTTTGCAGTACCCGTTAAGCATCTTGCCATTTCGAAGTTCCTGGCTCGATTCCGCGTTGACTCTAGCGGCTGCGTTCTCACACGCCCAACGAGGCTTCGTTGACAGTTGTGCGGTGCAAGGATCTCGGAGGAAGGTTAGTTGTTCTCTTTGGACGAGACCTAGTCACAGTTGCTGATCGAGTAACATAACAGCGTTAGAAAACGCTGTGTGTGAAGATGGTTTGCTGATACATCGGATTTTTTTGTCTTTTTTGCCTTTTTATTTTTTTATTTTTTTGCAGGAATTGAGATATGCCTTAGAGGAACGATGTATCGATGTCGGTTAAGAAATCGAGTCCACTGGTATTCGCCTGGTGATTGGCAGACACTGTCCAGAACTTTGTGAAGATGAGCGGAACGGATGGATTTGCAAAGTTATTGCTGTCCATGCAAGACGGACCCTGTAACCAAAGTGTATGTACATAGTCGATGTGTGCAAGTTCATCAATCAGAGATTTCGGCAGCCAAGTTGCTTTTTTCATCAATTTCTGGCCATTCCTCTGCTGCTCCATGTGCAAATGTTGAACAAAATTCTACTTCCACGGCCTATGTTCTGTCCGATTCATGAGGCTGGCTAGGTATGCGAATGTACAAACACCCACAGATGCTGTCAGTGATGAGCTCTATAAATCACTCTCGCAATCCATGCCAATCCTCCCAAACAGCTGTCCTACACTTCAGACAGCAATCATGCTCTTCAGTATGTGGAATTGTCTGGAGCAGGTGTGAAGTGATAATAATTCTTCTTGGAAAACTACGACGATGATATACGTCTTGCAGGAACTAGGATCAGCTACGTCGTCCACCAGTGAGGGTCGAAGTGATCTAGCCCATCGTGTACGACTCAGTGGGCAAGTTGATCACCGTGCTCTTGGTTTTGGTCATCATTTGGATGCTGTTGGTGATTCCTTGCGACCCGATACCACTGTCTCGTAGGCCCTGGAAAGGAAAGTGATCAGGCCCTCTCGCAGGCGCTGCATTGATTTGAATAGTTCCAGATTCCATAGCATCACTGATCAATATTGCTTTGTTGATATCCTTGGTGAAGACGCAGCCCTGCAATTCACATCAAATGCGTCGGATCACTTCACTGCTGGACCGTTCAGCATCACTGTCATTTAAGAATTAAGTTGTCGAAGAGTGCGAAGCAGTTCAAAATCAGTGTAATTGTTTCATGGGTTGAAAGGTGGCACCTGAAGACCAAAATTGTTTGCGTTGCAGTGATGAATGCCCTCCTCCACTGTCTTGATCCGTATGACAGGGATCACTGGTCCGAAGGGCTCCTCCCACGCGATTCTCATGTCAGCTGTGACATTGTCAATAAGAAGTGGCCAGATCAAGTTCCCTTCTCTCTTCCATTCCTGCAGAGCACCAACGGATGTTTTCATGCGGATCAAGAAAAATAACATAAAATAGAATATAAAAAATTGTCATTGTGATCTGCTGCTCAATTCTGTCCAAAAAGATACAAATTTAGAAATTTCAACCGATGCAGCGGAAAACTAATCGAATCTGGGGCGTACCTGGTGGAACTTGGCTTTCTTGGCCTTGGCATCCTCCACGAGTCCCTGGATGAAGTTCGCTGAGGACTGGCTGACAACTGGAGTGATGTCACAGTTATCTTCAGGCATACCAACTTTGAGCTTCGTCATCTTCTCTACGATCTTGGTCACTAGTTCTTCCGCGACTGATTCCATTACACAGATTACCTTCACAGCTGTGCAGCGTTGTCCACTGCAAACCTCCAGGGCATATGAAGGTATTAGTCTCAAGCGTGAAAAATTACATGCCAGTGATTTTCTTCTTAATATTTACTGCACTATGAAAATAGTTTTTAGCGTCAGAGGAATGAAGTCGCAAACCTGTAAGAGTATCCACCCTTAATGACATTGTTCGCAGCGAGTTCAAGATCAGCATCCTCGAGAACAAGGCAGCAATCCTTGCCTCCGAGCTCCATCTGAAGTGGAACCATGCCAGCTTTTCTCGAAATTGCAATACCAGTGTCACCTCCAGTGAAACTGTTCCAGAATCGCACCAAGGCAAGTCCTTAAGAACTGGGAATGTTAAGATCAGTTGCAGTAGGCAGTAAATATTCATTATGAAATTTGTGGAAGTGGGATATTCGTAAGACTTTACCTGATGCAATTGATGCCCGGATGCATAGTCATCAGGTCTCCGATCTCAGATCCCTTCCCTGTGATTGCAGAAACTAACCCCTTCGGGAATCCCGCCATATGAAGGCAGTGCACCATGTGCAAAGCAGACACTGCACCCTGCGTAGGAGGCTTCAAGATGACTGCGTTTCCTGCAATTAAAGCTGGGGCGATCTTGGACACGGCCAGGTTGACAGGGTAGTTAAATGGGGGAATGGCAAGGACCACGCCAAGAGGAATCTGCAGGGAGTATTGAAAAATATTAATGAAATCAATAATAGAATCCACAAGTTGCAATTGGATTTCTATCGAAGACAACTTACTCCACACAATCCGAGTGTGAAAAAAGCTTCGTTACCTTCGAAGCAAGGCAGTATTTATTTCTGCCGTTTCCTGGGAAGCTGTCAGACACCAAGAACTTGCCCTCGGCCAAGATTCGAATGCCCTCCTCTGCTGAATATGAAATAAGATCACCAGATCTAACGACCTGGATGCAAAAGCCCACTGTTATTCAATTTCCAAATCAGAGAGGAAAAAGTAGATGCACCAACAGAGGGAGACATTTTGCTTAGTCTATACAGGATATAATTTAGCTTCCAGGAGACAGCAGGCGATAGTTGAGGGATAATTTTCACCTCAGTAACGGCATCTTTTTGGGGTTTGGCAATTTCCTTCACAAGAGCCTCCGCAATGGGGTTCTTCTGGTCTTTAAGGATCCCAGCGAACCTGTGCAGCGCTTCAGCTCTCTTCCACAACGGTGTCTTGGCCCATATTTTTTGCGCAGCATGGGCACTCTCCACGCTTTTGTTCACCTCTTCTTGAGTGCAGGCTGGAACAGCCGGACAAAATCATCATACTTTAGAACTTACATGTACTGTAGAATGCACACGTTCAAGATTGAATGAGATTTTACAATTTTTCTAATCAAAGTGATTCGAAAGCATGATTCAAAAGGGAGAGGAGTTTATTGACAGGGTCATAAACGGTGTTAACGCGTTCTTCTTATGCTGCACTAATTTAATCAACTCTGCAAGATTCTCCACGCTCCTTGAGAGCATAAAAAATTAAGGAATTTTTTTCCCACGAGAGCAAGCTCGAATTGTGGTGGATTAAACCACAGTAGCAACGGTTCAACGACAGGATCAAATTGCGTCAAGCCCTCGGCGGTCAAACCGATGTCGTACGGAGGATTAGGACGATTTTGTAAACGTAATGAATGGTTAGGAGCCATTTTCACAGCACCACAATTGCGCGATGCACGTGATTTCCTCACCTTCGAAACAAAATTGTCAACAACGAATGCTCGCATTGAGCCGTCGGTGAACACTGCACATCTTGTACTTAAGTTATACTGGGTATTGAAAAATTACGAAGAGAACAGCTACGGACCTTGCACTTTGTATTGCACTTTCAACGTGGAGGGATTGGTAATGCCCACAGACCTCCCCGACGAGGACACTTTCCACTCTCCATCCGCATAGTACTTGAAGACGTCGCCGTCGAGAATATCTTTGAAAAATCCTTGACCCGCCATCTTTACCAAAACTCCTGTCGAAACTGTCGAAAGCGGAGACGCTAGTTAATACGGAACCCGTCATCGGCTCATTGTGCACCATTACCTTTGAAGGTTTTCTAAAGTGAGAAGGAAACCCAGAAGAGAATAAAAAACAGGCCCCGAAGCGGAGCAAAGGCATGGGTAACGATCAGAGCGCGGGTCCACATACCCATTGCTCATCCAATTTCAAACCAATTAGATGAACCTCTATCCACAACGACAGCACAAACCAGAAGGTCAGATGAACACATAGACAGTAACGACAATGCAAAACCGTTCAATTAGCTCAAGTTCGAAGCCTACATGACAGCGTGGCACCCCCGCAGGAAACTAGTCCTCAACACCATTTACGCCCTGCCCACAGCCACTAACCGTTTCCAAGCCCTCTCCACTCGCAACAACTATAACAGCAACAACAAAACGAAATTAAAAAAAAAAAAAGGCTACACAAACTAAGCCAAGACATGTAGCCGCGAGCAATGCGCCCACAAAGCACCTCAGCCAAATACCCACCTCCACCACAACAACCACCATGGCGACGACCTCAAAAAGATCGAAGCACCAATTTGCACCAGAATTGCAAAACAAACGCGATCCATCGGATCCAACAGCCCAAACTTCGCAACTTGGAAAAAAAAAAAAAAAAAAAAAAAACTCCCCAACGTCTCACGAGGGAACACCATAATCCCGTCACGACTACGGCAATGCAACTGCTCCAAAAAACGGGGGCTCCTCACCTCGTCGAAACCGCAACTGCCGCGGACAACTCACTCAGCTACAAAAAAAAGTTGTGTATCCAACAAGCACGAGGTGTGGGTTAATAAAGCAACAGCTGAAGAAGGGGAATTTTACCGAGCAGAAACGGGGGAAGACGGGGGGCGTGGATTTCACCACCCCAGCGACGATCGGGGATTTGGTGGTCGCCTGGCGGATCCTCGCAAGTCCAGAAGAAGCAACGGAAGAAGAGAGAGAGACTCCGCGACACGACCTCGCCGCTGTTGCTTTGCCGTTCAGTCAGTGGCACAGGGGAAGGGGGCGGGTCACCCGATGTTTCCCAGGGCCTTCGAGGGTGGGCCCGGCCCGGCCTGCGCGCGTGCCCAATGGAGTGGGTTCGTTCCCATGAGTGGTTCTCCTTTGTTCAGGCTCTGGAGTTGACGCTGTGTTCCTATTGGTCGATATATATATATTTGGGTCTTTTTCACACTGTGCGGTTCTTTCTTCTAAAAGTATTGATTTAGTTGATAATGCGGAATAGAAATTTCATGAAATCATATTTATGAAATCATATTTTTGGGTTTCACTTTAATTATTCAAGTTAAGTTGAAATTTATAGCAAATAAGTAAATTACGATATATATATATATATATATATGTCACAACCAAAAAAATTCTAAGGCATATATATATATATATATATATATATATATGTGTCTTTGGATTTGTAAGAGCAAAAACAAGTTGTGTGTGTTGAACAGTTTAAACTATTGCGGCTTGTGAATGAATTCCCAAAACTTATTTTCAATGAATGACAAATGCATAAGTCCTCTTGGGTATCTTTATTTAATAAACGGTTGGTTGGAAAAAGGTTGGTTTACTTTAATTTTCTATTCTACCAATTGCACTCTACGAATATGCAATGACAATTTTGATTTATAGTTTATTTTTGTGGTTTCTTATTTTATTTGTAAGTTTCATTTCGTAATTGTAGTAAAAGTGTTAATATTGTTGGTGCAAATTTCTTTTATCAACAGAACCAAAAGACGTTAAATCACAAAAAATGAAAAATTCATATCCCTTGTTTGCTATTATATTAGGCACAGATATGAAAATAAATAAACAAATTAACAAAAGAAACTTTGTAATTTAACATGACATTGTTCCTAAAATCTTTCACTTCGCACATACTTCAAAATCATTCAATAACATACATGATCACAATACGAGGAAGGAATATTCAAAAAGAAATTTGAAATCTGACCATCATGATACTGAGAATAGTTTTTATTTTCAAAAATAGATAAATTATAACCTTGTCTAGCTATAAAATGAATTAATTTTTTATTATCCACTATTAATATTAGTTTCAAACTCACTTTCCATTTTCATTTGTCACATGTTGCAACAAATATAGACTGTACCATACACATTGCACACACATACTCAATATTCACAATTTGAGCCATACATGGTACATGCTGTATACTGAAGCCTAACCAAAAACTCATGGTCAATGTATTTTTCAAGCTTATTTATAAAAATTTAATATAAATAAGATGAACTAAGAACAAAAGACAAAAAATGAAGAAATAATATCAGATACTCAAAAAAATCCCCTAATTAATCATTATTATTATAGATATTAATTTTAATTTTATAAATTCAAGTACTAGCATCTAATCACAAAAGTTACTCTTACTCGTATAAAGCAAAATAAACATGAAGTTCAAATTATTATTTCCGAAAAAAAAAATAATAATAACTCCAAAGTTTACAAGAGCTATTTTCGTTCTCAACAGGAGTATACATTTTGTTTCAAAATTACCATAACTTTACATTATTCCTTTACGTTTGTTTGTCCCTTGGTCATCAAATAATTTATTTACATACTTCCACCAAAAACACATCTCTTTCTCTTAAAAACGTTAACAACTCAAATCTCAACTATGAAAACTCCAATCCTACCTAACAGATTCTTACACTAGAGTACAAACCCTCTATCACATTGAGTAAATATCCTTTATTTCTAAAATAAAAACATAATAAACAAAACTAGCCTTTCACTTTACTTGTTAAATTTTATTTAAATGCAGGCAGGGCATAAGGTGTGACAATGCACCCACCCACCACCCCTTCCTCCACGTCATCAATACACTCCCCCCCTGCCTTGGGGACTCCTCCCCCCCTTCTGCAATTCCCCCCCTCCTCACCACCACCATCCAGCCACTCAGCTCCATCCATCCATCCATCCATCCACCCATTCATCCATCACCTATTCATCCATCCATTCATCATTCACCCAATCAGTTCATAATTCAGACCCCTCATTCATTCATGAAGAAACACACAAACACACATCCCCTCCATTTATTTATTTATTTATTTATTTATCAATCTATCAATCTATCTATCTATCTATCCATCCTTCCATCCTTCAATAAATCACTCATTCACTCATTTACTGAGTCTGTCGGGCTGGCTGGCTGTGTCTGGCTGTCATCAAAACCAGGGAATTGTCACCATAAGTGCAGCTTTGCACCAACCCATCCAGACAGGACATTCGCATGATGCGGTTTAGTTAAACAGGGGGGGGTGGGGGGGGGGGCTCTTGTTATAAGGAAAGGAAGGGCTGACCAGGAGGAGAAGGGAAGACCTGCACATATTGCAGCCAAACCACCTTCCCCGATAGATTCACTGACTCACTCACTCACACATACAATCAGGATCCAGAGATCCGGACGGACATTCAATCTCTCCATAACCATCACCACCACCACCACCACCACCTTGACGTGTTCATTCTCTCACTCTCTCTCTGACAGTGGAATAGAACAACAACAAAAAAACACATCCAGTCATGTGCAGCAGCAGGGGGGAACGGGGGGAGGGAGTAAAGTTGGCAATTTCTACAGCCATTGCGAGAGAGGTTGGCAGTCGATGTCTGGAGTGAAGTGAGTGAATGAATGAATGAATGGAAGAATGAATGCATGCTTGTGTGTGTGTGGTTGCTCTTTCGACTGGTGGTGGTGTCATGGTAGCTTGAGTCAGTTGTGGCGAGAGCATGGATGAATTCCACTTTCCAAGGATTGATGTCTGCTGTTTGCTTTGCCAACACTCTGCGCACCACGCTGAGTTTTTATGATCGGAGCTGCGCTAGCGGAGATTGTACGATCGACGTTTTCTTCTTTGGTGGGTTGGTCCCCAATCGCCCCAGTTCCAGTGATTCGGCGATCCCTCGTTGTAGGCCCTCCGTTTGCTAACCCACTAGATCTCAGGCGCTTGACAAGTTTCCCTACCATGGAATAGGATACTCGTGCTTGACTTCGCAATTCTAGAATCTGAAGAGACGACCAAAATATTTCAGCGTTCCTTGTTGGAAGTGTTTTCAGAGCTTGCTATGTGTAACACCATAAGAATGCTGATACACAGATTGTTAAAAGATCTAAGTTTTTTCTTTATTTTATTTTTTTTATTTGGTACATGTTGAAATGTAAAATTAATGAGGGGGAGATTGGAATCTGTGGGGCAAGTTTTTCGGTGTGAATCCTTGCAAAGCCTACAGTGAACAATCTCTACCTTGCCATTCCTCACCTTCCCTGTCTCCATTTGCTCCGACTTCATCTCTGAATTGCAAAAGTCGTAGTGCAGGCTTTAAAATTGCTGAGTAATGCACTAATTGAAGTAAAACAGCCGAAGGCAGGAGAACTGCAACTCTAAATTCAGAATGCAGTGTGATTAACACTTCAATGCGAAGATAAACTTCGTAACACTTCCTGAACCATTAATAGCATGGCTTCTCAACCTACGCTATAGATACCTCCCCCTCCCCAGTCGTTACAGTTGTGTAATAATCATGAGAACTCACCCACGCGTCACTCCGGCTTCACAGACTTGGACCTCAGCCGCCTGAGCATAACGAATGCTGCGACCAGCAACCAGCTCACCATGGTGAACCCCCACAACACATATAACAGAATCACAGTGGACTCACGAGCTAGCATGCAGCGCTGGATACTGAAGGCGCTAGAGTTTGACTGAAAAGTGGCCAGCACAAAGCTGGGATCATCGCGGTTGCGCCAGCTTAACGACGGCACAGTCACCTCCCTTGTGCCATCCGCATGCACTAGGTCACACCAGCGGTGCGTGTGTCCACTGAACACCAGTCTGCTTCACAAGCAACTCTCTCATTAGCCCAATTTACCTTGGTATTTCTACGTTTTTACAACAAGCGGACATGATCGGAGTAGTGTCTAAACGAAGTTCATGAATCAAGAGATTGCGCTTCAAATACTATCAAAAAGGAAGAAGATCATAACTATTATGAAACCAACGTACCGTGGTCGAAATGACTGGAGAACTTGCGCCGATGCTTCGAGCGATAATACGTCCTGGCCCACTCTGTAAGGGTCTTCTTGAGGCGGTACTCTGGTCCAGCGTCGTGCAGAGCAAAATCAAGCTCCCAAATATCAGATGATAAGCAATTCTTCCTACACTACCCTATGTGCCGAAATACACACTGGAAACACAATCTTTATTCAAAACAGCATGGTTGACGGATGAGTCTCTTAAGCAAAGAGTCCCGGCCACAATTGAGCTAAACGATCTCCACATAAAACAACAAAGACCGATTAAAGTCCCAGAGAAGCTCATCACCAAAGCCCTTCCATTACCTCACATATTGGCTCTCATTCAAGGAATACAAGGAGTCTTTTGTTTTGCTGGATTAAACAGAAACTTTTAGATGGAGGAGATGCAGGACATACAGTGGAGGTGATGAACCCACTTCCAAACAATTCCCTTCCAAATCGTGCCATGGTGCGCAACGTGGAAGGTCTACAACGGTGCAAGCATTCTCATCTGCACGATGCAATGGTAAATGAAGAAGGAGAACAGGCTTAACGACTCCATCGCCATCTCCTCCCTCAATATTATGACTTCGTATATCTTGCTCTTGGCCACTTTCCTGGTAGATAGATGGTTCGCAAATCAGAAAATAGACTAACCACGTTAACCAATCTTAAACCCTAGTTATTTTCTCATTACGTTCATAAGCTCCAGGCATAGGACCGCGAAAGATAAGACTTCTGAGATAAGCTCAAATGTACACATGTGAGTCTAGAAATTAAGTGAAGAGAACGCGAAGAATTCATCAACTCGTTGCAAGAGCAAGTAAACAAAAGGCAGGGTAAACGCAACTAATCAAGAAAACGCCGAGGAAAGCTTGATGATCAAATCCTTGAAGCTATGCCCTGAATGAATTAACACACAGACAAGCAAAAAGGACTTCACGCATGTCACTCTAAACATGGCAGAATATTGAAGAGAGATGTAATACAACGACAACCTGGACGCCACAAAACCTCGGACGAAAGTCACTACCCTAAGACATTTAAGATGGTGGAGCTGACAACCTTGTGATGTCTCTGAACTGCAGAGCTTGTGGATTCCAAATGTTCCTTCACCCTGGAGCAAACCGAGCAGCCATCTCCATGCAGTGCCATGGCATTTAAGGACACAAAATCCACCCCATGCCAGGTGAAGTGGCTCCCACATGTGTCGTCCAAGCCAGGAAATGAGGCAGCGAAGCGAGGCAGGCGCCGGGAGAAACCAGGATCGTGATGGTCACCGACGTCGTGATTTCCAACCACAATCTGGATGGGGACGGCCGCGAAGGGGCGAACCATATCCCAGAATCGAGCCACCACTGCGTTCCACTGGGCATCGTTCGACTTCCGACCAGCATCGCTCACGTCTCCGAGCACAACCAGCGCATCGGGATTCAATCTCCGGTAGGCTTTCTGCAAGTGAACTTTGGGCTCAGTTCTCAACAAGGATGCCTATGGAAAGAATAAAAAACTGGAGCGCTCCAATGACTTGAGAAAGGCTTTGGACTACAGACGTGAAGGGAGAGTGAAGAAGACTGAATTGCTGCTACCATGGTGGAGTAGAGCACATGGCAACCATTTATATATAAGATTCCAACGCTTTAAAACAAAAAAAAAAAAAAAAAAAAAAAAAACCTAATGAAAAGGTGCAGACACCTGAAAGACGGTTCGCATAAAGGACTCACGGCGCACACGATCCACCCACGCTGTACGAGGCCCTGCCAAGTGAAGATCGGCGACAACAACCACTTTGAACGAAGGAGCAAAAGGAGCAGTGGAATCGGGCGCGCAAGAGGGCTCCAGCAGAGCCTGATTCCACAGCAGCAACGCTCCCGTCATGCTGATCAGAACCGCAAGCAGCCATTGTGACGCCATTAATCCTTCCCTCCTCTCTTCACTTCATGTTTCGCTGATCATAATCATCAATTACACTCCTACCACGCTCCTCTTCACTTCACTTAGCCTCCTGGTAACACTTGGTTCCGATCCCAACTGCGCAAATTCCCACGTTGTCTCTTCCCTTACGCCTTCCATCACTCCCTCCGCATCTACGCCTCCCTCTGGTTACAAATCAGTGATGAGCGCTTCCTTCACTGAACATGTAAAAAAACCAGCTATCAGTTCCATGAATTCAACAACTGCCCGGCATTAGTTGTGCCAACACAAAATTTGCAAATTCTACGCTCAATTCTCACACGACAAGGTCACACAAGATAGCTTTTCTTTTGCCACTTCACGAGGGTGGGTCTCTGCACTGTGTTGAGCGTCCACGTTGCATCTTGCTGTTTAGAGCAAGAGCAAGATAGTTGGCAGTTGAATTTCAGGCTTCTACGGTAAGGAGAAATATTTAGCAGACTTGTGAGACTGAGCATTTTATGATTCCGAATACAAAGCGTTTGCAAACCCCACGGCACGCCCCAACAGCGTCGTGGGCATCAGGACATTGGCAAGGACTCCAAGTGGCTCAAAAATGCAAAAAAATGCCAACTATCATGAGGAGATCGAGGTACTTGCCCCAATCAAGATCCACCGCCTCAATGCCTACCTTGAAAAGCCAAAATTTGGGTGAAGGGAAGAGAGGGTTTTCATCTAAACCCTGACCTTTACCAGACTCACCGAATACTTCTCCGACCAATTCCACACAACTACTGTCCACTCGAAGAATGTATACCAAGCAAACCTCAACTGTTCTGATTGATACTGAGGTTGAAATAAGATCTTTGACGAAAACTTCTCAATTGCTACACGGTGGAGTAGAATGCGAGGATCCCTAATACTCGTTTTTAAAAGCTGGAGTCGGTTCATGGATACATATTAGTTTAACAAGAATCGTCACAAGTCATCCCTGTTCTAAAACCACCGTCCGTGTAACCTAAAAGAGAACTAACCAAAAAGAAATGCAGTGCGGGATAAGCTCCAAGCACCGAAAATTACAACCAACATTCAAGATTCAGGGTTTATGAGAATTATGGAAAAATGTGAGGAACCTGGACAAAGCGCTGCAAGGCGGGAAGAATTTAGCTAACAGGTAGCTTCTTGGCAGACCGTGGCATCTAGAATTGCTCGAAGGAAACCCGCACAGCTAATCCGAGGCAATGGGATTAAACTTTAAAAACGGTCCACGATCTCGCCAATATTTCGTCTGGATTCACGTAACAAACACAAATCACAAAAAAATCGGTTGGTGCGATACACTGATGGGCGCTGCATCCTTGTCTCAAATCCTACAAAAACACCTCCAAATCACATAAACCTCAAATCATGGAACTCAAACCCTAAACCGTGAGCCTTGCACAACCCACGCAAGTAAAGACTAAGGCCGCTGACACACGAGCCCACAAGCTGAGATTCTGAAACATCATCGACAAGGCACACATTGCGACCCAGGGACGAGAAGAAACCAGCCCCAGGAATGGCCCACCGTCGAATGGACTCCCAGAGCATCGACGTGCGTAAGAAAGCTGCCGATTTGAGGAGATCAACGCGCAAATAGCGAAGAATCCTCAATTACCCAGCAGTTGGATTGTGCAATGGGTCGCGTTTGGCTCGGATCCAGGATGCCGAAGTTTCGAGGGAGATGTCGGTAACGCACAAGAGTGAGCTTCAATCAGCCACAACCGAGGTGATGGTTCTTACAGGTTTACTCTGGTTGTAATATATCCCCTACTCTTTATGTTTCTTGTATATATATATATATATATATATACACACACATTATCATTGGGAGTAATATGTTAAGGTAAATTATCAATGCATAATATAAATTTATTATGTCAAGGAAAGAATGATTAATATTAAATCTAAATTTTGAACCAACATTTATTCTAAGGATTTTTTTGACTAATAATTAAACTAAAATACTTTAAAATTACATATCTTAACAAATAATTTTAATTTTAATTTTTTTTTTGCATGTGTATGTATGTATATAGTTTTATATGTTTGTTTTTCTTTATACCACATAGTAAATAGTAGTAGGTAGTGATAGGTAATGGCAATTAATAGTATCAATACTTGCATTTAGCATCAATATTTACATCATTAGATGTCAATAGGAAAAAAATGCATTAGAAAAAAAAATCCAAAGAAATAAAAAGCCAATAGTATATAGCCAATACATACATCATCAAAGAATGTAATTTGGTAGTAGAATAGGAAGAAGATGGACCATAATTTGCAAAGGATATTTATTGAAGTTATGGATTCAACTTAAAGTTGTTTTATTATTTTTCTTCTTTTACTTATAGTGAAATAAAAATTAGATTTTGAAAACTAAGTAGTAGTTGTTATTTTAGTTGGATGTGAAGCTATTCTATTTTAGATGGCCAGTTCTTATGTAGTAATATATACAACTCCTACTATTTGTCCTTGCTATGACAAAGGGTAGATGCTATATTTTTTATAATTTACTTTCTAAGCATCTATACATTCTTGCCAATTTGGTTGATCTTTGCAAAGGCTATGTTAATCAACAAATGTATGGTGTATGATTAGACAAGCAAAGTTGTAATTGATTGAAAGGGAGTTAGATAGAGAGCAATTGAAGGACCAACAAATTTAGAACAAAAAAAAAAAAAAAAAAAAAAAAAAAAATGTAACACATATGCTCATCAATTCAACAGTAATATGTAGGTAAAGTCCAAAAAATTGAATGTAATACTAAAAGCCTTATATATTTTTTTGAGGAGATAATACCATATAAGAATAAGGTAAAAATAGTTACTCATTAAATTTGCAAACTTAGCAAGAGATTGATGAATACAAGCAAGGTACTTGTGACACAATATTGACTAATTCTTGATTAGAATAAATAAATAAATAAATAAATACATAAAAATATATGTTTAAAATGTGAAAGGAAGAAAAAGCAATAATCAATTGAGAGTTTATCTCTAATAACAAAAAACTCCTCTGATAATGTTTGCATCAATAACAAGAAAAAATATACATTAAAAAAATATATTTTTCTTTTTCTTTTTCTTTCTTTCCTTTTTTTGTAATTTTTACATATTGTACACCATAGAAAATTCTTTTGTATTCTCCACGAAATCTTTATTTCATTTTCTTCATGAAGAATTTTACTTTATAAAGTACTTATTCATCTAAATTGCCCAGAAAACTTGTACATGGCTCAAAACCTTTAAAATAAACATAAAACTGCATCTTTTAAAAGTAACACTCAGAATTGGGATGTTCTATGGACCCGTGTTAAAAGGTGACTTTTGACTTCCAAAGTTTACATTTTGATTGCTTGTAATAGAAGCAATTATCTTGTAGCCGGGACAACACTTCTTGTAGGTGCTGTTCATACTCTTCAAGGGTTTTACTATATATAAGGATATCATCAATGAAAACAACTACATACTTGTCCAAAAGGTCCCAAAACAATCTATTTATGTGACTTATGAAAGAGGCTAAAAAATTCGTGAGTCCAAAAGATAAAACCAGCCATTTGAAATGTCCTTAGCGCATACAAAATCCTATCTTTTCTACATCCTCTCTTGCGATAGGTATTTGCCAATAGCCACTCCAAAGATCTCATTTACTAAAAATGGTCTCACCTTAAAGTTAGTGAAGAAAATCATCCACATGTGAAAGTGGATGTGCATTTTTAATAGTCTGCTTATTGAAGCCTTGATAGTCGATGCAAAGGTGAAGTCCACCATCCTTCTTAGATCCAAAGAGTACATGAGCTCTCTATAATGATGTGCTTTCTTGAATGAGGCCTTTTTCTAAAAGTTTGTCTAATTTCTTTTGTAGCTCTTTAATTTTTTTTGATACTAGGCAATAAATTGGTCAACTTACTAATTTGGCTCCAAGTAATAGTTCTATTTGAAAGAAGACACCTCAATCAGGAGGCACTCCATTAGATAGGTCACTTGGGAAGACATCCCAATATTTCTGTATGAATTGCTCTGCCCGTTTTGCTCCTTCAATTGTCTTGCCGACTATTAATGCAAGATTTGGAACTACCATACATACTGGTTGCTTATGCTATATTTGCTTTTTCATGAAGGTTGTCCCTATGAGTAAGTCTTTGATTGCAGGTTGTCTTTCTTCTTCACTTGATACGGAGGTACTAAGAGTCACTCTGCACCTACCATTTTTGAAGGAGATTATCCTTGCTATCCAATCAACTTGCTTATTTTCCATCTCATGCCATGGCATACTAAGGATAACATCATATCTTAGCTTTGTTATCTTGAACCTCTCTCTTAAGACATAAATGTCAATCAACCTCAAGGTTTTTCTTCACATGTCTCACTCAATACGTTCTCTTGGTTATTTACAAGGTATATACTTCCTCCTTTGATTGCCTTAATTTTAATTCTAAGCTAGTCCGTAATTTCAATTGACATGTTATTTTTCGTAGAGCCACAAACTACAAGCACTTAACTTAGTTGTCCTTTTAGCAGTCTCATTAGTTACACAAGTTGATTCTTTTTATAATTGTCCAAGGCCATGCCATTTATCTCTCAGAGTTAGTCACTATCTTTAGTACTAGCCCTTGGCACCTTTACTAGGGAGCCTCGTTTTCCTACTTTGTCTCATTATGAACTTGACAAATTTCAAGATTGAGAACCTACTTTGTCTTGCTGGTGCTTGAATTTTGACGTTTTGGATAACCTCCAATCTGATGGCTTGGCTATTGACAATAGAAATACAATCTCTTTTGTACCAATATTTGTCGACTTTGAAGTATCAATGATCCTTGTAGGGCACCAATCTCCATTGGTATTGATTATTGTGCCATAGTATTAGATAGCAACATAAGACTTCGTACTATAGGTCGTGCTTCATGATTTTTGAAATCTATAGCATCAACCCTCTTTGCAATTCAAATTGCCTCTTTGAATATTTGTGGATCTCTTAGCTCCACCTCTTGATGGACTCCACGTTTCAAACTTCATAAGAATTGATCCATCATCTCTACTTCCAAAATATTGTTAATTTAGAAACATACGAACTTAAATTAGGAGACATAATCTTGCACCAACCTAAATTGTGTAAGATTTGTCAACTAATTGGGCATTATCTTCCCCACATTGATGGGCCGAAATTGATTCCTAAACTCGGTCTCAAACTCTTCTCAATTACAAAATCTACCTTGAGTCCATAGCTTTGAACTCAATGTTGCCTCTAAATAGCTGCCGCATCTCTCTAATAACTGGTTCCATATATAATTTCCTCCATGGTATTTGCCCCAGATAATTGGAGGTATCGTTGCATGTTGAAGAGCCATTGACATACATCTTCATGTCTTGAAGTCCTAAAGTATGTATTAGGCTTACTCAATTTCAATCTAACAGATGTCAACTTCCTTATCCTCGAGGTTTCTATTTGCCCTTGCAAAGTAGCTATTTGGCCTAAGAGGTGTGATATTTGAGCCTCCATTTGAGATTGCTCTGTCATATCTCCCATTTTGTAATTTCTTTGCTGGATTCCACTATTGTAATGCCTCCTCACCTTTCAGATTGACTTTTTGAGTATTTGTTTTGCTATAAATTTAATTGATTTCATGTTTTTATAATACATTTATTCTTAAGTTGAAATTTATACTAAATGTTTGAATCCATGTAACCATCCTCAATGAGATTGATATAAACAAAGCCTTAGAAGAAAGTGTAGTTCTATGTAACCCATAGTTTGCAATAGCCTTTTGGGATAAGGTTATTTTTTTACTATCGAGGAATTTGTATTTTGGGATAAGGTTATTTTTTTACTATCGAGGAATTTGTATTTAATTTGTTAACCTCTAGTGAATCATAGCCCAGCAGCATGTTGTTGATGCCTATTGCCACCATGACCTGGTAAGCTCTTGAGATTTGCTCAACGATCATCTGCACACTACGTTTTCTTAGACGTTTTGTTGAGTAGGGAAGTTTTCTGAAGATTCTCGTAATGGGGTTGCAAACAGACACTTTCAATCGTGTATGGAGGTGTGTTGAATACTATCTCCAGCAAGTCAAAGGTGACTCTACATCGCCCACATGCTCTTATATCGCTCAGAGCACCCGGAAATTATAAAACTGCATGGCCCTCTGTATATGTACCAACACGGTGCACAAAAATTCCATGGTATTGGCAAACAAAGCATGACAAATTGGACAAAGTGGACATTACTTTTGATTTTTTGAGTGTTTTGCCTAATACACTTAACAACATCGTCCCACAATTTTCACAATAATTGACATGATTCACTTGATAAAAATTTGAATCTTGGGTTCTTTCAAATTGTTATCCTTCACCACTCCTCTTGTCCTCCACTTGAACAACACATATAATATAATCGTCTTTTCTACATGGAGCTTTGCTGAGCTTGATAATAATAAAATAAAAGAAAAAAACAAATAAAGAACTTTATGAATGTTAGCACTGCTTCCAAGTAAAAGAACAGAAAGACAGGATCAACAGAAATATTTGCAAACGCAAAACAGACCTGCCTGAAACCCCCCATTATAACCTTAACAAGTGATGGATAAACCTTAAATGTTAAGGACCAGCATGCCATCCTCAAACTGTTGAGGATTCTTCTAAATTTATCATATAAATAAATACGTCATACACATATCAGAGAGTTCTGCTGCTGCAAGTGACTTTGAGCACCTAACGTTTCAAAGCATGGGAGTTTTGGGGGAGAGTGATGAGAAAGGAATTTTGGTCAAAGGGTCTCCACGAGCGTACCGAGACTGGACATGGAAGTGGAGGAGCTTGCGTTCCTGGGAGCCGAAGATCTTATCAGTCTTGCGACCGGTGTGGTTTCCACGCCACTGCTTGTTGGGTTGCAGATCCCACTTGCTGTCCGGCACCATGTGCATGGCATGCGCAAGCCAATCGTTCTCGGAGAGGACATAAACATCCGCACCGCGGCACTGGGATTTCAGAAGCTGGCCGAAGCCCAGCCATAATGTGAGAAGCCGTTCGTCCTCTCCTCTCAAACTGCAAAGAATTCAACAGCATTCAATTCGTGGGCATGGTGCACTTTTATGTGTGTCTAAGTCTGGCGTGAAAAGTAATAAATCTCGAAGATTGAAAGTTTTCTCCACGTGTGGTCTGGAATCTAAACTTGTAGAAAAATGTAGCAGCTCAAGAATTGTAGTACAAGGATAAAGAACATGAAAACAACAAACCTCGAGTATGTCAATGGTGCAGAGCATGAAGGGTTGGTGACAACAAGGGAGGGGATAACTGGAGGCTTATAGTGTCGTGAGGTTTCAGAGCTAAGCTCCAGCAGATGGAGCACACCAGCAGCTCTTGCAGCCCTCTTGCATCTTGTGATAGCCCCATCGTTCATGTCGTTCCCAATCAATCGTGCACCTGACACAGGCAAAGCTTGCACTGATGCTGCAGCGTCTCTGCACTCTGTCCATGCTCTAGGGTCATAATCGTGCCATGTCTGAATTGAAGCCACAACACAGGATTTAGATTGATGCGACAAAGAGGTCACATACAAAACCAGGACGTTGCAAAGTCGATACTGGAGCTTCAAAGCCTAAACATAGCAGTACATTTCTACACTGCTACTGAGTAAAGTAGACAGAAATCAGACGTCACCCAGAGGCCTCACAAAATGCACAAACGTGGGCAGGATTGAGAACCTAGAAATTCCCAGAAACTTACCTGGAAAGGCCAGTGTGGCCTGAACAAACCAGGTGCAATCTCATAAGCCATAAGAGCAGCTTCAATCAGAATGGTCCCTGTCCCACAAAATGGATCTAGAAGAACCCGGTCTTTGCCTGAATCATTCTTATTAGCGGCACCGAAACCATGCACATTGTGATTCCACCCTGCTAGTGTCAAAATAGCAGCCGCTAGTCCTTCGTTTGGCTTAGTCTTGTCGATAACATCCCGGTAACCCCGCCTGTGAAGACTAACACCGCTCATATCTCTGTACAGAAAGGCTGTGTCTTCGTTTACATCAAGAAAGAGAGGAACCGCAGTCAAGTCTTCTCTCTCTGCTGGTGCAGGCCACTGGCCGACGCAACTGTCACGAAGAGCATCCCAAATTGCGTTGCTGACGCTGGCGGACACGTAGTTTTGGTCCTTGGTGCTCTTCCAGTTCGATAACCTGATTTGTACAATGAATTTTTTGAACTTGTAGCGGTTTGGTAGACGCTCAGCCGTTTCTGAGAGGGATACGAATGATTATTCATTGCTTGCAGCCTTCGCCAACGAGCTGCCGATCTCACTTGAAATATGACAATCTACACGAGAATAATAACAATGTCAACGAAACAGAAGAACTTGAAAACCAGAACCCTAAGGATGTGGAGTTCCTCACCTGATTGCAAAGTTCGTGCTAGGGGCGCGCTATCGTCAACAAGTAGCAAGGGCCAATCCGCAGCTTCTCGCACAAACTCGTACAAAAGGTCGAAGCGACTTTTACCCTGTGGAAGAAGACAGCGAGCAAGCTCACATAGCACGCGATCTCCAGTGCGGAGCCAAAGGTTAGCGTTGTAGCCAGTCGATTGAGTGCCCCTGAAGAATACGCCCCCAGAATCTGTTTCTACCTGCGAGGCGTTGATAAGAGGCGACGAAAGCTCTGCGGCAAGAATTTGCTCCAGTCCCTTTTCGCATGTTGCATAGAAACTTTGCAAATTCCCGCTTGCGCCTGCGTCTGGACTCTGCTCTCCCAAACCATTTTGTAATGCCCTAAGTTGCCACCCAGGCTCTCTGGATAGCGGTTTTCCAAATTTCACCAGACTTATTGCCACTCTACAGCTCACAAAATCCTTGTGAATATTTAACCTGATGCATGGAGCATTCGCAAAGCTCCTAGGTAAACCTCGCAAAGTTGGGACGAAACCATATTGGATCCTACCAGGACAACTTGCTAATATAATGGGCTTCCTACACACAGTCATACTGCTCAGTGTTCACACGAAAACAAACCAGGATACCTTTCCGAGGCATCCCAAAGATCTCGATCAAGCTGCTACGTGGTCGATGAACGAGAATTTGTTTAAAGAACGGCACTCACAGAGCGACTCAGAAAATTCGCTCATGCACCGAGCATTGTAAACATCGTGCTCGTAAGTACGTAGGTGTGAACTGGATTGGGTAACGCCGCAAAAATAAATACGGAAAAATCTGCCACAGAAAACAACACAAGATTTCTGCAACGTTTGCACACTTCGCAGCGAAATCAGAATCAATAACAACTATCAACAGCAAAAAGAAAAAGAAAATGACAAAAAACACCTGCAGGATACCTGCGAAAATTCAATCAACGCTACTGCGTAGATGGGCACTACATTCACCTCAAAGCATGTCGTGACCACCCGCTGACTCTAAGCATCTTTTGCCAGTTAGTTGTGTTATACTTTCGTTGGCACAGACAGAAAAGACACACTACAATTTAGTCATGGATAATATAGGAAGGACCAGGTTCCGAGGTCGAAGGCAAAGTTATCATCAAAGTTAGCCGCTGTCCAGAGATGCTCATCCCTGTCCCCGCAAACAAGAATGATCGCTGCGTGTCTCTTTCTCAAGGATGTCCTACGGATTCCGAGATACTCAACGTATTCAACTTTCAAGCTTCCATTTATTCATGAAACCTCGAGAGGCGCGTTCAGGAGCGGCCAGATTGTCGCAAAAATTACCTCAAAACTTCGCACGTGTAATTGCGTGATTCTGTTTGAACGCACGGCCTCCGCCAGTACTCCTGGCATTCTGGGAACCCGTCTATTTCAGTGGGCTTCTTCTGGAAGCTATATTCCTCTCTCTCCGTGAACTCACGGTGCAACACGCACCTGCAACTGATTTCTTTATTGCTTTACTCATTAGGCTTTTGTCGAAGCAATCGTTCTTTGTGACACTAAAGTTTATTGGTGACGTTTCGTTTAGCGTTTGGTTCGTTCTCATGGCTGTAGAGGTTGCGGCTAAGGCTATCTTTCTTGCTTCCATGTGTATGTCGCACACACGTGAAGCTGCATGTGAGCTTGTGCAACGTCAAGGGAAGGAGCTTTGCAGGTACAATACACGCGCGGATTGCATCGCAGAATCAGGGGACATTTGCGAGTGGTGCGACCTTTCTCAGCTATGCTCCCCAGTGGCTTACATGCAGGAGGACAGCAAACATACCTGCTTAGACACGACCGAACGCCAGAGGCGCCGGCTGCTCGAGGACGACGAGTGCAGCTCTATTGCGAAGAAGGGCTTGTGCACAAGCGTGGATTATTGCAGGTGGTGCAGAAGCAAGGTCCTTGACGACTATTGCTTCGGAGCGGCAGAAGCGGCAAGGTTACCTCGCGCCGTTTTCGATTGTTCTCTTGAAACCTAAGAATCCTTCAAGGTCTCTGTAAACCTGTTAGGTGCTAATCTGCCAACCCTCTCCTCCATCATGCTACATAGATAGACTGCGCGTTCAAGCGACTCACCTAAGCACGTTGCGATACTCCTTGTTGAAAATTTTGCTGCCGTCGAAGAAGTCCGCAAGGGCACTACCAGATTGATTCAATCACTTGTTCACAGAGCGAAATCACACTAAATCTGATTCAAGCTTAGTCGTCTAGTTTTCACAATCCTCCAGCAGCTCAATCTGGGTCAATCAAGTAGCTACGATGTCTTAGATGTGAAGCATCCATAAGATTTTAGTCAACTCCTTCTATATTGGCAAACGATGAGCAAGTTTTTTGTAAACCGTGCAGAGCTCGTCATGTATTGCCTGCAATACATTCGACTGCAATTGAAGTAATGAGATTTGAATTTGAATTTGAATTTGTTGAAATGACATCAATTTCTTTCAGCTAGCTGGATTACAACCTATCCAAAAAAAAAAACAGCATCTACTTCTGATTTAACTTGGAGCAGAATGAGAGAGCCGTAACATAGGATTCAGACTACAACCGTACACCTACTCACTCGGGCTATCAAGAGACCCCCCTCCAACTCCAAGGATTTTCTCAAACCAAGTTGCAACTCATACAACTACACAAAAAGCTAGGCATTAATCAGTAACTCAATGAATCAGCTATGTGATAGCTAACCAATAATGAAATCGAGATTCGAACTTGTACTGAACTTGATCCTTATGCTTCTGTGAACTGTACACAACCTCCACTAAGCATCAAGACTAATCAAAAAAATTATCAACTCGAGCAGCATCCTGCTTTCTTAGTCCCAATCACGTCGTCCTTATCTGTGAGGGTAATTTTCGTGCCAGGTAGAAGTGGGGCGCCTCCTTGATTTTCATCAGCAATAAGAGCTTTCTTGCTGACAGTCTTGTAGATTTCAGACAAAACGGTGAAGAACGCTGTCTCCACATTTGTTGACTCCATGGCCGAGGTCTCGAGAAAAGACAGCCCTTGCTTCTCTGCATACTCTCTTGCCGTATCCGTTTCAACTTGCCGTAAGTTGCTCAAATCGGACTTGTTACCAATCAGCATAATCACGATGTTTGCGTCTGCGTGTGCCCTCAGTTCCTCAAGCCACCTTAATACATGATCAAACGATTGTTCCTTTGTGATGTCATAAACCACCATGGCACCGACGGCACCTCTATAATATGCACTTGTTACAGCTCTGTACCTGCTCAACATTTTATAAGAGATAAGCAAGGTCTCCAAACAGCAAACAAAGAGGGTATCGAAATTTATCAATACCCAGAAGCAAACAACTACATATCCTAGAGAGGTGCTGCAACGTTATCACAATGCTGATTATCCAAAGTGGACTTGCATCTGGTGTTGAATTACACTTGTGGAAAAAGTTAATTTACTTATTAAGCTGTATTAGAAAAGCTGAAGTTTCAAAAACAACTTTGAAAGATGATCAAATTGGAGATGAAATTGAAGCATGAGAACGTTGGATTATGAATAAGACCGCTCAGGGACATGAACACTTAGTTTGCAGCTGGGAATTACTTGCAAAATTGAGTTTCAAGTTGGAAACTTGAATGCAATTTATTGAGATATTACTGAACATAGAAAAATAATCAGCGTACCTTTCTTGCCCGGCTGTATCCCAGATCTGAGCCTTGATGGTCTTATGATCCACTACAATGGTACGCGTCTGAAACTCAACTCCAATTGTAGCTTTAGACTCGAGACTAAACTCATTGCGGGAGAATCTGGACAGCAGCTGCGACTTTCCGACTGCCGAATCTCCAATGAGAACGACCTTGAACACGTAGTCTATCTTATTATCGTACTCATTGTAACCATTCGCCATGTCTGTCCCGACTAAATCCACAAATCTTCCTTATCAGCTGTAATGACAGGGAGTTTATGGTTGGGCTGGTAGATCACATTACAGGTCGCACTTGCTAATTACGACTCTGTCTCTTTTCTTCGGCAGGTCTCCTTGATAACCCTGAGTATCAAACTCCAAGTTATGTCTAGAATCCAGAACATTCACACAAACATTGCCTCCGAAAAAATCACGAGAGTTCACTACCTACCAGTTGAAGAAAGAGAAATCACACTCACAAACAACAAAAATGATAATCCGGCCAAAGTCTTGCTCTATTGAAGAATCAATAATAGCAACAACAAATCCCCTTCATCAACACATCAGGACTTAAATAATCCTCTCAGGTCTCCAAAACGCTAAGCCGGCATACTAAGACCTGCTTCACTTCTGCGAAAACGAAAACGAACAAACAACAAAAAACACTTCGCGCCAAATCAACACCGCTTCAAAACCCGAAGCAACAAACCAACATCCAGCACAAAAAGCCCTAGCCAGCAATGCAACAACGGTAGCAAGAGCAACACGTTCAGTCTCCACGAACCACGACATCACGAAAATGCTCCCACACCGCAATCCCCATCAACCAAAATCCTCTTTTCTCGACCATCCTCAAAAACAAATCAGACAGCTAGACTTCCCTTCAGCGATAACAGATCAGCCTCCTTCAGAATCCTACCAACTAAAATTCCGCGATGGCACCTTCGATGCGGCACAAAAAGGCGCGACGCGTACCTGGAAACGACCACGACAACGCGATGGGCTTCGTTCGTTCCGCAACAAGCAAGGCAGCAAGCGGAGGAGAAAGGCGAGGAGGAGGGGTTGCGATCCGGCAGCGGGGCTCCGAGGAGGAATCGATTCACGACGGGAGCACGGGTGGGCGGGGGGAATGGCGCCCGACCCGGCCCGCGATGGGAGAGGGCCCACCCCCTCGCCGTCGTTGTCCACACCACAATGAATCCCCCCCCCCCCTCCCGCCCTTTGACTCCATCCGAAGGTTCTTTCACGCTTCACTTCACGTCCCCCCTTGTTCCCTTTCCCCAGAGAGAGTTATATATATATATATATATTTATTTATTTATTATATTTATTTGTATGTTTTGATTGAATTGTTTGCTTTTTCAGTTGGTGGTTCTGAGAGGAACTTTGCATTTGTGATGACACTATTTATAAACAGATTTGTTATTTTAATCAAGTCTGAGGTGGTTGATGCATTCTTGTGGCTAAAATTAACGTGCATCGATTGAGTTGGATCGTTATTTTTATATTTGCTCTATGTAGGTGCTGTGGCAAGTGCTTTTAGTGCATGATTTTGAGGATTGTTTGCAGATGATTAATTCCTAACTGTGAAAGATGTCATATGTCTGGAGTTTTTTCTAAATCTATAATTTTGATATGTTGGGTTCTTTATTTGGTTGTGGAACTATGTGTCTTTCTTAAGCTTTTTTCATTTTGATGATTATGATGATGATGTCTCAGCATTGCATGGTATAAGATTTAAGGTCGTTGGTGTTAAAGTTGACTTTTTATCCTTGTGATATGAAAAAGACACTATGAATCATATATACCTTGGTCTTGAGTATTTAATGTAAAGAATTCGAATGTATTTTTCTCTAAAGAGAACAAAGTGTTAGAACGAACACCCTGCACCCCTTGCAGCCTTTGTAGTTTTTTATTAAAAAGTCATGAGATTCAATAAAACTTTTTGAAGTCTTAATCAAACCACCATTATTTATTTATGACCTCTATTCCAACCTTGGTTGGAACTTCATGTTATAAAGAATAAAGTTCCCTCCTAAAACTTTTGTAAAATTATTGGTCATAGGATCTATCTAAGTTGGTAAGTCTAGCTATAATATAATCTTTCTTTTGATCCTGTATTACAATACAAGTTATTCAGTCTTCAAAATCCCTCAATTAAAGAATAGTAAGCAATAAATCACTAATATATATATGAATTTTCTTAAAGAAAACAAAGGTTGGAAATTTCTTCTACAAGGCGAACCCTTTTAGTATTAGCATATTACACTAAGCAAGATTTTCTCTAAAGTTATTTAGTCTAATATATAGAACATTCATGAACAATTAATCAAACAGACATTTGTATATGATAAAATTGCACACACACCTGTATATATATGCAAAGGCTAATTAAACTGTATCACAATCGGCAATATAATGAGGCAGATGAGAGAAATCCGCACATTGTTATGAATATCCTCCTTCAAGTTGAAGAATAGAGAGAATCTAGGTTTCCTCTCAGACTGAAGCAGTCTGAATCTATATTCACTCAGGTGGAGAATGCTGGAAGCTTCTTTGCTTCAGCAAGAATTCTGGAACTGGTAAATTTCATTCACAAACAGGCCAAAAATAGCGCACTTTCAACTTGTTTGACCGAAGATCAAAAAATTGTTGAAGCAGTGGATACAAGTCGTTGTATATCTGAGTTACTTGCATCAACAATTACTTAATTTCTGCACAGAAGACTGTACGTTGCACTGTTATCGACATAATGCAAGTATTTTACAGATTAAGCACAGGTTAAATGGTTAAATAAGTTAGGGAACTAGCTACGAAGGGCAGTCAAGATCTAGATAACTGGTATCCATAGGATTCACTTTACTTCATGATTCGTAAGGTCAAAAACTGTCCGGAAACCAAAATATTCCCATTCAGATGCACATCCACCAAAACTGCAATCACTATTAATGGCCCTGGTACACCAAAAATTACTTTCCTTGTCTATTGCAAACAATCATTTAATATACTGCGTCATCCACTTGAACCCTTCGCCGTAACCCATCTTACGCACTATACTGCACATGAAAACCTCAATGGGCCGGATGTTGCTATCCTTCAGGTTCACCGTTCCTTTGCCAGTGGTCATGGTCAGGCCGAGTGTGTACCGCAATTCATCTTCGGAGGCAGCGTAAGGGATGTCAATCTTGTTGCCAAGGACCAGCACAGGCACTTGGGAGAGCGAGTCATCCGAGAGCAAGGAGTCGAGTTCTTTCTTTGATTCAGGAAACCTCTCCTTGTCAACTGCGTCGACAAGGTAAACGATAGCATCCACCTGCACAAAGTTATTGATTTACAGCCTTAGTAAGGCTTTCTAACACTGAATCAGCGCGAAATTTTTCTTACGCCTCATGACCTCACGGGATGTCTGGAATAACACTCAATCAGAGAGATTTTAGAGGAGCAATTTAATAAAAGACTGGAGACGTAGTAATAAAGTTCTCAAATAAAAACTCAAGCTTAATGCCATGACTATGTAACAACGTTTACACATATGTTGGGAAGATACTAGAATCAACAAAGGATAAGACTAGAAAAAAACCTTAGCATAGTAGTCCCTCCACACACGTCGAGCAATCGTGTGACCACCTAGATCGAATGCTTTGAACTTCACCCTATTGATGCTCAATTCTTCAGATGTTGGATACTGCGTTGGTTGATGTTGCCCCAGTTTCTGTTCACAAGAAACTGACATGAGTCATCCGACATAAATACCTAAGAGAGACACTTCAATTCCAACCAACTCTTCAATCCATCCAGGGGAGACCATACCAAGCTCCAGACCTAATTCAAGAATGTAAAACATTCTAGTCTGTTTTAGTAGCGTACCACTGCAACCCAAACACAGACGACAGCGGATAACTCTATTCAGCATCGGAGGAGACAAGACATTGCAAGATACTAAACTCCCACAAAGATTAGAAGAAATTATAACCCAAGCAACCAAAACGACTAGGGACATAAGCAAGTGGTGACGAATGATGATAGATCTACGAATTCAGGGCGAAGCAACAGAAGCCATGAAGACAGAAACCGACATTTCTAGCGGCAGCCAGGCACAAACCGTGGGAAAAAAGAAAAAAAAGGAGAAGAAATCTGGCAAGGGGAGGACCTCATCCTTGAGCATGTGCAGAAGTGTCGTCTTCCCGGCATTGTCAAGACCCAGGAACAAGATTTTGGCCTCCTTCTGCCACAAACCTATGCTCGCAAGAAAGCCATAAAACCAATCTACGATAAACATGATGCCAGGCTTAACATCTGCCGGCTCGCCCTCCTTCCACAACTCCGAGTACCAGTACCCAGGGCTGTATTTGTATCCCAGCTTGCAAACGATCTTCACGGGAAACTGGCACAACCCACAAATCAAAAACAACACAGATCCCCCAGAAACCCCCTGAACTTGCAAGATCTATCTGGTCTACAAGCCCAGCGCCGACACCGACGCTGTCTAAAATCCAACCCAATTTCGTAGAAACCCGAGCGGATTCACCACCTCCGTTCTCGCTCTCTCTCTCTCTCTCTCTCTCTCTCTCTCTTTCTCTCCCGACTGAAGCAAAGCTTGCCCACGCGCGGCGAGATGGGAGAAGCGCCGAACCCCAAGCGAGCTTCGGCGATTGCGGCTTGGGCGATGACGCCGATGAGTCTTGTTCGACAGATCCCATCATCCTGATTGCCTCTCTCGACGGGAATGGGGTCCCATGCTGACGTGGTTGCGACGTGGTTGGCGAGACTGAGAGCTCTGCTGCCGTGGCGCGTCCCTAGTGGCCCAATGACAAGGTCCTCTGGACACGTCATAAACGGTCATATGGACCTAGGGCAGCTAAAAAAACATGATAGGCTCGGTCTTCGATTCCCGTGACATGGCGCCACCGCTGACTATATGATTGGAGGACGCGTCGTCATTGTGAGGCCATGGCCAAATAGCCACCAAGCCTAGTGTAGTAGTAAGTGCCATAATTTAGGATTTTTCACTTATGGGAATTTATTTATTTATTTTTCTGTATGTGATTGAGAGAAAAATAATACACACACACACACACACACATATATATATATATATATATATATATACGTGTATTAAAGCATCTTACAATTGCCAATATGTGTGCAGCTTTTAACATCTAAACAAAAATACTAACTCCAAAAGTTAATAAAAGCTAATTTTAAAATTAATATAATAGAAGAAATATTATTTCCTCACATGTAGTTATTTATTAAAAATATTAAAGGCCACCCAATTTTGGAAAAATATATACATTAATGATATTTTTCTTGTTTTAATAATTTTGAATGCATAACTCTTTAAATGTCATTAGCATGAAACTTGATGTTGAAAATAAATAAAATAAAAATAAAAATCGTATTTACAACAATGTCAACATATTTATCTAACCAGTTTCCTAACAAAGGATAAAATGATTAGTGATTTTGGTTTTAAGTGACCCTAAACCTAAACCTGGTTCCTTTTACAATTTATTATTTTATAAGTACAAGTGAAGTGGTAGCCATTTTTCAGAAATAATAATTATTGAATATATTAGTTTTCTTTTACTTAATATGTCTCTGCTTACTAGATTACAAACTGTGAAACAAATTTTTTAGAGTGGTATTATTTTTAATTTTTGAGTATTATATTAGATACAGGAATTTTTAATAAAATTTACTTATCTTAATTTCAAAATTTTATATTAAAATAAATATTTTCTTTTTGGTTTACAAAATTTTCCATTATGACTTTGTTATAAAACTGTCAACATATTTATCTAACCAGTTTTATAACAAAATTTTTAGGGTTTAGGGTCACTTAAAACCAAAATCACTCATTAATTAACCTAAGTAATCAAAATTTCAAATATATTTTTAATTTAAAAGTATATTTAAATACTTTCAACTTTCATGTTTCACCTTCATTATGTTCATAAATCATAGATTTTAATGATTGTTTTGGTTTACAAACGCATAAATTAATTTTGTCTTAATCTTTACTTTTTAGAATGTCATTAATACAAGGTTATTTGTAGAATAACAATTGAAAGTGTGTATTACATTTACTAATGTTTTATAGTAGAATTCATAGCTAAGGTGTGAATAATGCAAGTCTCTTTTTGCTATATTTACTATACAACAATTTAGACCTCTTTAAGCCTATTTTGTTATAAAGTATATGATATGAAAGTTTGACTTGCAATGCTCCTATATTTCACAAAGCATTAAATTCCTCAAACATCAATTCACTTTTCTCTCTCTCTCTCTATACATATACTTTCAATAAGTGCCTTGAAGTCTTTAACTTTATTTCACAAAACATTAAACTCCTCAAACATCAATTCACTTCTATATATACAGGCACTTTTAATAACTGCCTTGAAGTCTTTAACTTTGCAATATATAAACATATATATTAAATTTAATTAATAAGTCTACACTTTTTCTATTCTATTTATGTTTTTGTAAGTGATAAGATATAATTGATATATTTTTGCACATATGGCTACTATGTTTTTATTTAAACTTTTACAAATTATCCACTTATATTGAAATAAATCATAATATCTTCCACAAAAAATATTATTGATTTTTTATTTTTTTATTATTTTTATTTATTTTGGATTAAAAGAATAAAATTGAAATTATCATTTTTATCTTTTTAGCATTAACATCAATTTCTCTACCATTTTAATAGTTTCAATAATGTTATTGTCCACTATAAATATCTTTACTAGTGGAATATATCTACAAGTATTAAATAAATATTTGATTAGTATCATGTCATTGGCTGCATCTAAACTTACAATATACTTGGATATGGTTGTAATGGAGCTATTTTTAGTTGCTATAATAGCAAAGTTATTATTTATTATTACCACATTAAATTTTTCTAAGAACATATTTATGACTATGAATTGGTTTGTAAGTGCTTTTATGTTCTACATATATAATTGAAGCTTCACCTTCTATTTTACATATAAAATTTTGTGTCATTTATAGATAATATTAAAAAGTTTTTGATTTTTATAGATGTTGCAAAATATCATCTATTCTACAACTAATCTTTTACATAAAATAATGTGTGCAAAATTAATGTTTTCCAAATTAGAAATATACTTGCTGTATGCTTTCTTTATAAGCTACATGTACTTATTGATTACTGTACAATTTCTATTATTTGATAGAAAATCCTTAGAATCATCAACAATATCCAAAAAATCTAGTTATTAACAACAATTCTAATGTTATTAACAACAATATTTTTATAAAAATATATTCCATAAAAATATATTCAAAGTGAACTTATAAAAATTTAAATTTTTACAAATAATGCTTTTAACTAGATAAACCCCGTTTAGTATCAATAAGACAAAGAAAAAAAATAAAAATAAAAACAATGATGCTTTTTCCAAATTCATCTCTACTATAAGAATGTTCCAATTAGCTCAATTTCCATCAGTAAAAACTCTGCGGCTCAGATTTTTCACGTTCTGGGAACATGGGAACAAGAGAGGGAACAAGCAAGGGAACATGGGAACAAGACAGGGAACAAGAAAGGGAACATGGGAACAAGAGAGGGAACAAGCAAGGGAACATGGAGAGCCACAGCCCAAGTTGATGAAAGGGCACAAGACTGTGTCCCAGTAACGCTCGAGAGTGTTGCACCCTTTGAGCATTGCACCCTTTGGGTCCTCAAAGGACAGGAATTGCTCTAAAACCTCCATCTCCACCACATCGATCTCGCGGCTTCCTGCCTTTCCTCCTCCCCTTCTTCATCCACCGGAGCTCCTCCAACACTCACAAATCCATTACTCTTGACGAATAGGAGCAGGAGCAGCAGCAGCAACAGCAGCTCGTTTCATAGCTGAACAAAGTCCTGGTGAACAGAGTACGTCTTCTTCGTAGTCTATCTTGAAATTTGGTGTAGCATGCACACAGGTTCCTTCATAATCCCCGATGGCTTGCAGGTTTTTGTTGTTTGTGCAGAGCTTGTAGAGTGTGCAGTCTTTCGTCCTTTGTAGGTCATCTTTTTCTTTGAACCGTTGTTGTTGTACACTCCTGACGCTTTATGGGTGTATGGTTAAGCCTACTTTGATCCTTCCATGGTAGGTGCTCTTGCTCAATTGAGTTGTTGGTCTGTGTTCACTAACATGCTTAGTGGTCGTGCGATCTGCAGTTCTTACTGAATCACATGGCTTACAGAGTCACAGTTCATGTTCAGCTCGATTGGGGAGTTGAATCAGGGCTTGCATATTGTGTCGTTTTGGTTGATTGTTGATCCTTTGACGTCTGACATGAGAAGTTTTTCTTTTGGGTCTTGTCTGCGAGGGTATCTACATCATTCAACATTATTGTCCATGTTACTCAATTTGACACAGACCTGTGTAAGGGCCTCCTTTCATGAGTATGAATGCTTTCTTGCCTTGGAAAATCATGTAAATTGCACTTGTTATTGTAGCTGTTGCAGGTGAGCTTTGTCAGCCCGGGGAGCATCATATTTGTATTTGTTTTGTGTTAGCTTTTCACGAATTTTTTTATGTCTTTTTTAGTTAATCGCTGTAAAGTTTTCTAATGGCTGTAATGACTGTTTTCTGACCTGTGCAGGTAGAACGATGGCAAAACAATGGAGTTGGCAAGAGTCCATTGCTTTGGTGGAGGAGCACATTGCTCTGAGAGCAAAAGGTTCTAAAGGCCATACAGCAAGCGAGCACTGGAATGAAGTAGCGAAGAGGCTACGTGAGAAGGGGTTCAATCGAAGCCACGAGAGCTGCAACAGGAGATGGTACAGGCTAGAGCAATACAGGGTCCAGATCATCTCCTTCAACATGCAGGAAGATAATCACAACAACTACTGGGACTTGACTAGAGAACAGAGGTTGGAGTGTCGCAGCAAATGGCCCCAGCTTCCACTGGGAGATGGATTTGACAAGAAGATCTTTGATTGCTTAGAAAGTTTCTCTCATCAGAATGAGAAGAAAGAGTCTGTGTCTAATCGTATGAATGTGTCTCCGACTAGTTTCGAGGACAAGGAAGTTGCATGTACTGAGCTCAACGTGGAGCTCACCAGGTACTTTTTGAGATATATGGTTTATTAACTAAAGCACATATCATGTCTGCTACGAAAGTGGGTATTGAAGTATTTTACATTAAATTAAGCATGAAACGGCATCTTAATTTGTGCATTGTTTGAGCAGAGAATCTGTTCCACTGCCAGCTCCACCGTCAGCTCCAAGTGTATCGTCCACTTCAACTTCAGCGCCATCGTCTCATCCCTTGGTTGCTGTCGATACCGTAAGTCCCTCTGCAGAATCGAAGCCACAGGAAGAGTCTGAAAAGCAAGTCAAGACCTCGTGGCCTGTTCCAAGCGAGCAACAGCCAGTGTCTTCCCAAGAGACGTTTGATGGGTTCAAGCTCCAAGCCCGAGAGCTTCGAAGAAGACGTGCTGCAGAGCTGCGGAGGAACAATAGAACAGTGCCATATAATAGTTCCCATTCAACATTCGTGAAGACTTCCCAGCCACCTCCACACCCAACTCCTGAAAATTCCTCGCTCATCACTGAACCAACTACCTTCGACTCAATCAAAGTTGCCCCTCCTCCTGACTTCACAAATAAAACCACTGAGAATCCGAATAAGATTCCATCTTCCATGAAGCCGTGGTTTCCATTCAAGAGACCCAACCCCTTTGCAAATGCTTGCAAAATGGACGACACCCAAATGCCACAGAACTCACCTCAACAGCAACCAATCGGCAGTCACTTGAACAATTCCCTTTCTCAGAATGCAATACCCGGAGAGAATTACGCTAAGAAACCACATCACGCGGATCAAGATACTCACAAGCCGGTACTCCAATCCGTAAACTCCCACTTGCCGTTACTGCACTCGGGGGACAGTCAAATGAGCAATTCCGGAAGTAAGGAGGAGCTAGTGCAGATGATTATGGGTGTGCACCAAGGGTCGTTTCACAATACCAATAATTGTGAGCAGCAATTGCACAAGAACCTGGTTGTGGAGAGAGTTCCCTTGTTTCATCGCGGCATGAATCCAGGCCACCAGGACAATGTGGAACAGTGCTCCCCTGCGGTGAGCTTGCTGGGTCAGACTATTGGGGGGCTTGGAGCACAGTTGGGCACTATGGTGAAGCTGATGCAGTCGAAGCACGCCGCAGAGCAGGAGTTTCGGGATAAGATGCTTCTGTTCATGGAGTGCATGGTGGTGTCGCTGCATGGCATGGCGCAGGCGAGCGCTCGACCTAACGTTTGAGTACAAATCTAAAAAACCAGTAACAAACCATGACAATATGAATCAAATCCCATAAATGTTAAAAGCCCGATGAGGATACCCACCATCTTCCCTCTTTACCACACTTCAGTTCCTTGTGTATGCAATTATGCTGCTCATGCTCATTGATCCACGACGTCATCGAAAGCAATCGGTTTTCAGTAATCTGGGAAGACGCTTAACTTTTCCACTTCACGAATTGCCAAACCCTGAGTTGAAATTAGACCCACGTACAAGAGACTCAATCTGTACCAAAGATTCTTGTGTCCACTGTGGTGATTCTGATGTCTCGGAAAGGCCCCATTATGCAGTGAGATGAACCATGACCCTCATTTTGCATTTTGATCTGTTCATTTACTGGCAGCGGTTCCGTCAGATTTAGAAAGCTGGATTAACACAACAAAGGACTCCGACGAATTATTGGAATTTTGCAACGCAAGTCACCGCACCCGCCAGTGAGACTTGGACCATGGGGTTGTATTGGAATCTGAGACTTGGTTCGCGCAAGCTTTCCCGGTTTTACTCAACCTTCTATAATTAGATTTCGTAGTCACACTTGTATCAACACATTTCAGTTGTGCAGTCTACGATTGGTCTCCATGGAATGTGCAGGGTGTGAAATCTGCCCAACCTTCCAGAAGTTTTGAAGTCAGATCGTAAGGTTAAGACTGCAGACGAGCAAAATTGTGCACTAGGTATTATTCGTGACGATTTTGAGCAAATCCGCATGAAATGGCGACTGTAATGGCGACTGCTTCACATTGGCCAAAGGTTTTACCTTCGCCGTTGTGTAATGTTGGTCCTGGGTTATTGCTGTCGCTCATTTATTGGTGTTCATCAAGTTTAGGTTTCGGTGTACGAAGCACCAGAAAGAAAACGATACGTAACCAAACAAAGGTCAGCTGGAAGGAAGTCTGCACATCTGAATGGTGTTAGGTTTTCAGATGAAGCATGTTAAGCCTTGAGATGAATTAATTGGAGACTCTCGTGCTGCATCGAACCTTTTGCTTCCTTGACTTGTGATTTTAGAAACAGGAAAATGAGATGTAATTAATTTGCAGAGATCGAGATCCTTCGTTGGAAAGTTCCACGTTCAGCTTGAATTTGCCTACCAACGGAAATCGATTAATCGACGACAGGTCAAGGCTAGTTTCGTGACGTCTACCTCCAATTGTAAATATTCCTTTGAGGGGTAAATTAGCATTTCATTCATTAAGACATTCCTTTAAACGGAATGTAGTGTGATTCGAATTAGACCTTCAATTCTCAGCCGGAAACAAACTGTAAGAGCCATACCCAGGTCTGTTGTCGTTGAACATAAGGTCTTCAGCATAAGTGCCTCATAGAAAGTCTGGAGAATGATCATAGAGCTACAACAGGGAGGAGGACCACAAATTGCGATGCAAGGACGAGGTAGAAGTGCAGGATGTCAGAAAGAGTGCCAAGCTTCGTCAAATATCGCAAAATCCATCAGATAGCGACTGCAAATTTCAACCTATTCGTGGGTTTCCATCCCTTCATCCTCTCGTGCTGCGAGCTCGTCAGACACGCCATCCTTACCTTCGCTGTGGTGGCGATTGAAGGACTTGGGACGAAACCACCAATTGCACAGCTTTGGAGTATACAGAAACATGTAAGGAAACAAATCTACATTTCTACCAATAAAAAGAGCAAAGAAGATGTCGCCGTGCTTGTATGCCCTCAAATTAGACGGTATTAAAGACTAATTCGACAAAACGTGGACATGTCAGAGAATGAGAAGTCAGTTTCCTGTAGATAAAAGAGCATAAACAAATGATCTGGTTGGCATGTAGAAATATTCTTTATCTGGAATCTGGAATACCACCCAATGGCCTGATCTTTGGAATTGGACATGAGACATCTCCGAAGTCGTCTCCTTCGAACTGTGATTCCTCTCATGGACTCAACATGATGTGCAATTGGTGGGTTCATCTGACTGCGGCAGTGTCTTAATGTCCTCGGCAATAGCTTGTGAGAAATGGACCATCGACCGACTATCAACCCACGCTTTGTTGTTTGGCATTGGAAGACGAGAACCAAGGCAGGCTTCGAGTGTAGTCTTCACATCTCGCACCATTTCCAATTTCAATGGAGAAGGGATATTTAAACAGCAGCTAGCGCCGAGCATCGAAATAGCTGCAAATTGTTTTCGGAACTCTAGTGTACTTGGTTTGGGTTCCCAGTCCATGAAGACATCGAATCTGGAGGGAATACCTTGCAGATGGGCTTATAAAACTGTGTTCCAGTTCTGACCCAAATCCCTCGTCTTCGCAGGTGCAAATTAGAATCGAGTCTACACGATGTCATCAGTTTCTTCCCTTACGACCACCGCAGCAAGTGATGAACTCAGCTCTGCAGATAGCGGCCTCTCCAACTGCTCAAGGTATTGTGCAAGAAAGCCTTCGCATATGTGCCGGGGTTGTTCCAAAGTGAAAGTGCCATTAAGCAAGCAGAAGGTGATGTGCATGTGCATGATTTGCGAAGGGAAACGAATGGTAAGCAAGTCGACGTGCTACCGCCACTTCCGGATTGAGGCAGAGATCGCCGACGACGACGCCAAATGGGAAGCTAGGTGGAATCTCTCCACTAAGCAGTTGTCGGAAGTGTCGCAATCTATTGTTTAGATGATCATTTCCCTCGAATTTGATGTACAGCATACATTTTTCAATGAGGAGACAGTTTATTTATGTGAAATTTCCATCACTACTTAAAATGTTGTCCTTCATTCATCAGAATGATATATGATGAAACTCACTTTATGTCTATGGCAGTCCCGATGAGCCGCCATAGCCAGATGATCTTCACTTATCTTCTAGTGTGCTGAACCATCCTATTGACCGACGCCTGCGCTCTAAGCGGGTGGTAATAGGAATGAAGTTTGTTTGCTTGCTATTTTTGCTTTGAAAATTTCCCTGAGGAAGTCATTGCATTGAAGAAGTACAAACATAAATTTTGGAGAAGAGCATTCGTCAGAACAGTCTCGAATATATGCTGTACACTGAAAAGTTCTTCTATTGCCTGTCAATCAATCATAAGTTTGCTAATCAAGTATATCTTTGCATTAGCTTGAGGTCAGAGCTTGCACTACTCCGTTAGGCATCAAATACTGGCTTTAGGGTTTTAATGCATGTGAGAAATGTGAATTGTCTTGTCTCATGAATAGCTGGCTTATCTAATGCTTACATAATTGCATAACACTAAGAATCAGTAACGTTTTTTTTACCATCACATTTCCAATTCGTAAACCCTTGAGTTTGCATAAAGCACCACTTGGTTTATCTTAAATTTGAAGATACAACCACTTCAATAAGTCCATTACTCATGCAACAATTTTATTTGATTGGGACTGTGTAAGAAGCACTCTTTTATCTATGCCACTTTCATTATTGGCATGTAGTCCAAGATGAATTTTGACTGTTGGATAAGTGCAAATGTCAAACTAAGAATAAAAGAAAGACTTCAGTAGTTTCTTCTTGTCATATGTGAAGTTATGTCAATCAACAATGGCATTTCAAACTTCTTCATTCTTGAAAACCATGGTTGCTCATGTTGCACTAAAAAACACAAGGTCCAATACAATACTTAAGGATGGTTTTGTAAGATTTGAGCAATTTGCTTGGTTTGATGCATAAGTTAGAATACTAAGATAAAAAGCTTATATCAGATGTTATAGTTTGCATTGTTCTTATACTATTTGTTGTCAATATTTCTTGCTTTTTGTACATATGTGAAGAACTTGATCTTGAGGACTATACATGTTTTATATCTTATGCAAAGATTGAAGATATATATATCACAAAGAACCAAAAGTTTATTATACTCTTGCATTACTTGAAAAGAATAGATAATTATCCAAAGACGGTATAATATTAAACTAAGATGGCTGTTGTTAAAGAAAACTAAAGATTCTTGAAAGAAGACTAAGGACGAGAAAGGCATTGACAAGAGTGAAGAGGACTTTATTCTTGCCTCTATATATACTATCTAACTAAAAGCTATGTGGCAATGTCTTGTACGATATTGTTGTATTCTATGAAGTTTGCTTAAAAATGCACTAAGCACTTGGTTGTGGAAGATAAAATAGAATTTGTAACAAGAAAGTCCTAATAACTCTAATAGAATTCTAAAAAACTTCTAATTAAATCTTAATAATACTAATTAATTTTTAATCAAATTTAAAAGATATCTTAAAAAATTACAAAAGAAACATAAAAAAATTATTAATCAATCTTAAAAAAAATATATATAATAAAAAATTCTAATAAAATATCAAAAAATTCTTAAAAAATATTAATAATAGAAAATTTAAATATAACCTAATTAAATTCTAATATAATTCTAAACAAACTTTAATAAAATCTTAAATCATTTTAAAAAAAATTCTAACCAAATTTCAATAAAATCCTAAACCAATCTTAATCAAATCCTAACTAAATTCTAATCAAATCCTAAATAAATTTTAATAAAATCCTAAACTAATCCTCACCAAATCTTAATATAATTCTAAATTCTAATAAAATTCTACATAAATCCTAAATAAATCTTCAATCCTAACCAAACCTTAAATAAATTCTAAACAAACTTAACAAAATTTAGAGTAAATTTTAATCAATTTCTGTAGCTGTTTTAAAATCTCAATAAATAATAATCAAATTATTGATTTCAACTCAAATTTCACTTGTATTTCAATTTACAAGCATTTAACAAGCATTCAAAATTTGAGCAAAATCAAACTTATCAATTAAAAAAAAAAATCTCCTAAACTTCTTTGATATTCATTGCCTTTGTTTTCCAATGTAGATGTTGGACTTTCAATGGTGATTTCTTCTTTTTGAATAGTTCAATTGTTTCACAAATTAGTTGGTGTATATATTTCTAAGTCCAAATTGCTCTTACCAAATTTCACATCAATCTAAATAGTAAATTTTTCAAGATCATAAAACTCTTATTAATCCTAAATTTCAAAAATCTAAGATCCTAATATAATAAAACTCTCATATCCTTCAATCTAACCATTCAATTGACATTAAATTTCTTAAAAACATTGAAGATAAGAAAATTTATACAATTTCAATTGTAAATATACTATAACATTCTATGATTGTTGTTTTACTTATTTTACAATTCTTTCCAGAATAAACATGTATAGGGGAATTCGAACACAAGGAAAGACTAAGCGCATGAGTTTCACTTGTTAGGATCACACAATTAACTGTATTCCGAACCACTAAAATACTAAGAAACAGTACAATGCTTCCTCTCAGTAACAATACTCCTTCATCAATTGATAACCACAATGTGCAATCCTGCACTCTCAAAAGATCGCTCAAAACTCAATAAATTCTATCAAATATCAGAAATAACAGACTTCACTCCAACCAATCTGAATTCACAGAATTCCTATAATTACAGACTTCCTCTATCAAAACACACACATACAACTCTCAATAAACAACAATCATAATCTTCCATCCATAATCAATCTTCCAATAATTTCTCATATAATTCAATCACTCAGTACTCCAATTACATAATCAATAACTCATAAATCAATCTTTGATTTATTCCACAGACTCACTTCTAAGTATTCAAAAACTATCCATTATTCTTTAAGAACAAAGAAAACAAAAAAACAAAGAGAAAGCACCAATCTTAATTCCGGCTCATGACTATCACAGTCTGGCATCCCGACAAACTTCTACATCTCCTATATAATTGCTACTAATTTCTAGATTCTAACCATAATCCTATAATAACCACTTTTAATAACTGAATCAATCATCCGTCCTCCTAAACTGACTATTCTATGGACTATTAGTTTATTTTACCAATATCTTACAAAAATGAACTAATATCTATTCTACATAGCCCTACTCCTATCTCTACAGCATCCTCGCAAATACACAAGTGATTCTTATCTAAAAACTACTTAACAAAATTCTATAAAATTACTAATTCCTTTGGCCCAGCCAATTAATCATTTGCTGCATTATCTAATGTAGGTTCCACCAAATCTGATTCTAAATTCAAATCTTCTTCCTCCTCCAATCCGTCCATCGACTTCTTCTTCAACTGGTTTAATAGATATTCATTATACTCACCTAATTCATGAACTTGAGGCTCCAGTTTCAAGATTTGGGCATCATGGAGTTCCAACTGATGCTGTTGTTGACTCATCTATTCTGGAACATCTTCAATTGACACTTGTGACTAGCTTTTCACTGTTAATTCTTCCATCAATTTTGTCACCTCAGCTTGTAAAACTTCGATTTTGAACCTCAACGTCTTCGTTTCGCATCTGGATTGGTCACTCAATGCTTCATTCTCTTTTATCAATAATTCTACCTTGTCTCCTTTCGCTTGCAACTAGCATTTGAGTTTCTCCCATTCCAAATTCCATGTCTTGCAATTTTGGATCAATTTGTCCCGTTGTCCTTCTACAATCCGTAAGATGTGTTCTTTTTCTTTTGTTCAAGATTCATATTGGTGAACTCATTTCCGCTCTAATATCAACTTAGATTCCCCAATTTTATTTATCGTTCGTTCTTGCTCTTTAATTCTTCGATTTTGCTCTGATATCACCTTCGTACTATCCTCTAAATCCAGTTTGCTATTACACTCTACATCCAATGCTCGCACCATACAATGTATTTGTAAAATGTGCTTCAATAAAGCATTCTTAAGAGGTATTCCTTCGGACAATCGACCTTGTGGAAATGCCAACTGATTAATATCCATCAAAATTGGGATTTCATTCTCCTCTTCCACCGCTAAACGAATTGGAACCCGTTCTGATTCAATAATAAGAACGACCTCTTGTGCCAGTGTACAACTTGACTCCCTAATTTTGTATATTACATCCGCTGTATTAACATTCTGTGCCAATAAATTTCATTCTTTCTGTGGAGGCATTGGCACTGATACATGACTTTCTTCTACTGGCATTGTTTGACGCAATGTGTGTGCGATCATAGCATACACATAATTGAAATAAAGCAAATAAGTGAATTTCCTCAATTTCCACTTGGCTCCTATCTCCGCATGAATACGAGTGGCTATGTACACTGCCCAGTTGAACACCATCCCTGTTAGCATCCCTATTGCTGCATACAATAACCATTTGGACATATATGTGGAGTGTCGATACAATCCTAATCGCCTCACTACAAAACAGAACTATTCCACGAGTTTTGGTGAAATTACCTCAACAGTCTGCCAACCTTGGCTCCTCTCAAAGGCCGACATACCTCCCTTAAAATATCTTCCTCGACTAAAGTCGCTTGAGTCATCAGCTCCTATTGCAATTTCTCCAATGAGAAGATACAGTACCTTTTCCAAGATTGTTCCGTCAATCTCGATAATTTACTCTTGTACTGTGATTGTCGTTTTACTTATTATAACTAATCTAATTAGAATAAACCTGTATAGGGGGATTCGAACCCAGGGAAAGAATACCGCATGAGCTTACACGTTAGGATCACACAATTAACTGTATTTCGCACTACTTAAAACGCCCAGGAAATACTACAATGCTTTCCACTTCCTAATAATATTCCACCATCACTGATAACAACAACGTGTAATCCCGCACTATCGTAAATGACAGGACATAATCATACTATAATCCAAACTCTGGAGTTCTTCACCATTAACTGCCTTCACATTACAGTGTTTCACACAAACACAAACTCATTCTCTCTGCTGAACTACAATCAGATTTCAGCATTCAATCTTTCTTCTTCCCATTTAATAAAAATCATACTTCTATTCCATAATTCACTTTCACAATATTCAGAAACTCTTAATCTTCTTATTCAAAGAAAATAACAAACAAAAGAAAAGAGGTAGCACCAAGCTTACCCCGGCTCACACTATCACAGTCTGGCCCCTACTTCCTCTCTCCCATCCTCCTTATGCTACCACGAGATACCAACTGCTACATCTCTAATGAAAATTACTTTTCCTAACTATTCATCTATTTTACCTACTAAACTACCTTTTCAACAGTCATCTATCCCTGTTTACACTATAAACTAAGTATCTACAATCCAGCAAATAACTACTTATTCTACATGTACCATACTCAATCCATCCTTCGGGTTGTACTTTGTAATATATTCCTCCACTAATGATACATTAATTGATGGTAAGCAATTTGACAAGTGCAAAAATTGGAACAACTGCGTATTTCGAAAGTCTTTTATTCTTTTTGGCGTCCAGCAGATATCCAACTTCATGAGCTCCATATTGGTAACGATTATCACAAAAGGTGGTTTTGATGTGCGTCTAGCTCTCACATTTCAGCCACTATTCTCTTTGTTTGTAGCTCGCTTTGCCCTTTCAATTGCCATGATGCTCCCTCTCTCAAACTCTTAACTGGAACTACTACGCTCAAAAATGTAAGAAAAATAAGAAATAGCAATCTCAAAAAATAACCAAGAATGACAACACAGAATGACCTCTAATTGGTGTCCCACTCCTATTCTCTTACTACCAGTGATCATGACAACATATTATCCATACTGTCCATTTCTCACCTCTGTCCCATTTGACACATTAATAACTACTAACTATCTTTTTAGCTGCCTCTATACTCTAACACACTTATACCATAATTAGGTCTATCCGATGTCCATGAAAGGTAATGGAAAGTGTAGAATAAGTAGTTATTTGTTGAATTGTAGATACTTAGTTCATAGTGTAAACAGGGATAGATGACTGTTGAAAAGGTAGTTCAGTAGGTAAAATGGATGAATAGTTAGGAAAAGCAGTTTTCATTAGAGATGTAGCAGTTGGTATCTCGTGGTAGCATAAGGAGGATGGGAGAGAGGAAGTAGGGGCCATTACTGTGATAGTGTGAGCCGGGGTAAGCTTGGTGCTACCTCTTTTCTTTTGTTGTTATGTTCTTTGAAATAAGAGTATTGAGAGTTTCTGAATATTGTGAAGTGAATCATGGAATGAAAGTTTGAATGGAATTATATGTTATTGAATGAGAAGAAGAGAGATTGAATGCTGAAATCTGAATGTAGTTCAGCAGAGAGAATGAGTCTGTGTTTGTGTGAAACACTGTAATGTGAAGGCAGTTAATGGTGAAGAACTCCAGAATTTGGATTATAGTATGATTATGTCCTGTCATTTAGGATAGTGCGGGATTACATGTTGTTTGTTATCAGTGATGGTGGAGTATTATTAGGAAGTGGAAAGCATTGTAGTGTTTCCTGGATGTTTTAAGTAGTGCGGAATACAGTTAATTGTGTGACCCTAACGTGTAAGCTCATGCGGTATTCTTTCCCTGTGTTCGAATTCCCCTATACAGGTTTACTCTGATTAGATAAGTTAGAGTAAGTAAAACGACAATCACATTTTGGCGCCGCTGCCGGGGAAATTGATAATAGCATGGAGTGTTAGGTTTTAACTGCCGGTTGAAGTAGATGGGAAATAGGTAGCAGTCGCAGAAGAATATAATGAAAGAGTATGGTTATTAAGAATGAGAACTTAACAGTAAAGAAAATACGGCAGTCAAGAGAAAGAATAGAGAGATCGCAAGCAAGAAATTTGTTGCGAAACGAGCAACAAAGAAAGTTAAAAAGGAATCATAGACAAAGCTGGATTAAGCCATGGTTGCATGCCTGTCGTCATATTCGAGCATACCCAGAAGCTAATCGACATCTAATATTTCAGAAGTATATACCGTTAGAGAAATTGCCAAGAGCACTTGCTGAAAATTTGATCAATAGGCCAGGGTTTCTTCTGAGACCGTTAACTGAGAGTGGGGGAATCACAGAAGAGTTGGGTACTCCATTGGGTACGTTTCCAATAGCGGAAACTGCCGATTCCGTCAAAACTGGTTCCATAGAGTGGCATAAATTATTGGTCAATAAGGGCCAATTCAGTGTGTTTCAAAATCCGTCATTCTCACCTCCTATTCAACCAATAAACTTGTTCAAGGATAATAATAGCAAATTGAGCAGGGTGGAAAGTTCGGAAAATATATTTAGGAGAGACGCAGACTATATTAACAAACGATTAAGTGTCACATTGTCAAATTCAATGACGACGGGAGGTCCAGCGGTTCCCATAGCAGTACAAATGGGTACTGTGAGTGATCGCACAACTAGCGTGGCTCCATTACCTACCTTTAGGGGTTTTCCGGGTGCGGATCCAGATCAACATTTGTCGCAGTTTTTGACAGCATGTGTCGCCAATAATGGGAGAACCGAGGATATTTGGTTACGATGGTTGCCAGCAACCTTAAAGGATACGGCGTTTGAATGGTATAACCGTCAACCAGTTGGTCAATTTTCGAACTGGGAAGCATTGAAGAATGCATTTTTGACCCGTTTTCGACCAATTGGTTTTGAAGACCGTCTTCGAGGAAGGTTAATGAACAGCAAAATGATCCTAGGAGAGGCGGTGGAATCGTTCTATGGCCGAGTGGCTGATATACTTAGTAAGTGGCCGAACCACCAAATGCCGGAGGCATTTATATTATCTATATTAATAAATGGTTTGCACCCACCAGAGCTAAAAATGTTTGTAAAAGAAGCTCAACCAGTTACGATATCTGCATCCCTTGATAGAGCCAAGGTTTGGGAGGAATGCCATTATGATCAGTTTTTAACTGCGTGTGCCACGATGATACCAGTTCAAAGCAATTATCAATATCCGGCTTTGAACGGATCAGTGGGTAGTTATCCACAGATGATCGAAACAGTTGCCCAGTCAAGTGCCAATACTCAGGGGCCAGTTAATGTTACCCCATTGCAAGCTTTACCACCGCAAGTAACAACAGCGTATGCCCCATATTTTCCATATCAAACACACGAGTCAACTTTGGCGGAAAAACAAATAATATCAGCTTCAAAAGATTCCAATGAAGCCTTGTTATTGAACTTAACGAAGAAAATGGAGGAAATGGCCGTTAATATGGCCAAAGATAAGGAGAAGAGGCAAAAGCCAACCAATACTAGGACCAATGTATGGTGCAGTAATTGTCAGGGCCACGGTCATTTGGTAACGGAATGCCCGTCACCTTCACAAGTGTTGGGTAAATGTACATTTTGTGGAGGCAAGCACTTAACCGCTAATTGTTGGAATTTGCAAAGACAACAACAATTCAGTAATCCGACCATGATTCCACCAACTCCATGGGATGTCAATCAAGTTCAAACAGGAAATACGTTTGGATGGCATGGAAATCGATCTAACCGACAAAATCGAGCAGTCAATCATTTTCAGAATTCCACTTATAGTGAGGGGTTTGTATCAAATCCTCGGAACTATGGTAAGGAGCAGCATGGGTATCAGCCATATGCTCCATCGATGCCATTGAACCAAGTACAACCGGGACAACCAGGATCGTTTTCTCAACCTACATGGAACAAACCTAGTAGGTATATACCGGTGGAGACACCCAATATGCCTGATGGGGGTGCAAAAAGGCCATTGCGTTGTTTCCGTTGTAGACAGATTGGTCATTATGCCAATGAATGTCCCAATCCAAGAGCCAGTGATGATTATGCCCCAGTTTGTGGGAATTGCAAGCAGTCAGGGCATACGTATCAGCAATGTAATGCTCCATTCAATTTCAATAATCGGGATCAGCAGATCCAGAGTCCAGGAAAAATGGAGGGAATAAATCGAGGACCTCAAGACTCTCCAGTAAATCGGGTGGAATGTGTCCATACCGTTCTTACTAGGAGCCAGCAAAAAGGGAAAGGCTCAATTAAACATTTGGAAGATCCTAAAGCGAAGGGCCAATCACACCCAATTACGGACCAATCCCATTCAGGCCCGGAAACTGGGAAAGTCTTGAGCCCTGATTTGGTTGCGAAGCCCAATGAGGTCCCAATTACGGAGTCTTCAGTTCCGTCTCGAACCGGTCTGTTCCCACCGCAGTTCCAAGAAGCATCATACCCGTTGAAAGATCCCCTTGGGAAAGGAAGTCCCAAGGAAGCTCAATCTGCTGTTCCAATTCCAAGTCCAGGGCGGCAGAATAAATTACCTCACGGAGTTAAGCTCAAACCCATGAAACGGAAGAGGGCATTGGGAATTACCCTAAATATGGAACCCTATGACATTTTAAAGGATTTGGATGCTATTCGGCCTTCAATCTCTATGAAGCAACTTCTAACAGTCGCACCAGAGTGTCGTTCCACCTTGAATTCATCCCTAACAAGACATCGGCATCGTAATATGGAAGTTTGTGAAGTTAGTTTGAACCCTGATCCAGGTGCACCAACCATTGATGTTTCGATTGATGGTGTTCGGATCTCTGGCGTCCAGGTAGATGGAGGTTCCAGCGTCAATTTAATGAACGCTGATACAATGGATGCTTTAGGTCTGGAACAATTAGTCCCCACGACATTGGTATTACGGATGGCAGATCATAGCCGAGTTAAGCCAATGGGTATTTTACGGAGTGTTCAAACTATAATTGCAGGTATTGCCTATGAAATTGACTACATTGTCTTTCGCTTACAACGTTCGACTTTATCGTACCCTATTTTATTGGGACGACCCTGGCTGTATCAAGCGAAGGCCAAGAACGATTGGGGTCGAGGTACTTTGACAATTGGTAAGGGCGTAGATAAAATGGTGTTACAAATGTACCCAGTACGCTATCACGGGGAGTCTCAGTTACCAGTATCTGAATTGACGTCGGACGAAGGGCTTAGCTCCGATGATGACACAGAAGTACCGAGTACGGAGGCCAATGTGGAGGCAGCACAGCACCCTGAGGTGGTGTACCAATGTGGAGGTCCGGGGGAGTACTTGATATACCCGAAGGATTCGGAAAACTCTGCTTATGTAAGTATTGACTGGAAACCTGGGTACGATGTGCACCATGTTAGTGCCCTCGAGACGGGATTCGTTACTTCGCATATGTCGGACATACCGAGTAACTTTAAATCACTGCGGGAATTGAAACAGAATATTGTTGCTGACCCTGTATGTCAAACTATTAACTTAGCGACCACGGCCGAACCTCGGCTAATTAAGGTCTACGAAGGTATTAAGGAACAAGAGTTGACCTGTTGGACAGACTTTTTCTTACATCATAAATCCGCTTTTGCTTGGACTTATAATGATCTACAAGGTATCCCCGCTGATGTCTGTGAACATCGTATCATATTGGAAGAAAACGCTAAACCGGTACGCCAGAGGCAACATCGCCTTAATCCTAAATATTCCCTTATGGTGAAGGAAGAATTGGACAAGCTTCTTGCGGTGGGTTTCATTTACCCGGTACCGAATAGTGAGTGGGTTTCTCCAATTGTGATGGTGCCGAAAAAGAACGGAAAAATCTGAATTTGTCAAGATTTCCGAAAACTTAATGCAGCCACCAAGAAAGATTACTTTCCGTTACCATTCACGGATAGTATATTGGACGCCGTCGCCGGTCACGAATGCTATTCGTTTCTCGATGGTTTCTCCGGGTATAATCAAGTTCAAATTGCAAAAGAAGACCAGCTCAAGACAACCTTTACTACGGATTGGGGCACATTTGCTTATCGCGTGATGCCTTTCGGGTTATGTAACGCCCCAGCCACGTTCCAACGCGTGATGACTCAGGCTTTTCAAGATTATCTCCGACTGTTTATGGAGATCTTTTTAGATGACTTTTGTACATTCAGTACCAAACAAGATCATCTTCATTGTTTAGGCAAATGTTTGGCTCAGTGTGCCAAATTTGGAATATCGTTGAATTCGAAGAAGTGCCAATTTGGTGTTCCGTCCGGAAAATTATTGGGCCATATTGTTTCCAGTCGTGGTATTGCTACAGATCCTGACAAAGTGCAGCATATCATGAACTTGCCCAGACCGGAGACAGTCTCCGGTGTTCGAGGGTTCGTTGGTCATGTCAGTTATTATCGACGATTTATAAGTTCGTTTGCGGTTATTTGTCAACCTTTAACGAACTTACTGAAGAAACCTCCGTCCGATGGTACTAGTCCCCTTTGGACCAAGGAGTGTACCGTAGCCTTCGAGGTCTTAAAGTCAAAATTGGTCTCTGCACCAATATTGGTGGCTCCTTGTTGGACAAAGCGATTTCATGTGTATGTTGATGCATCCAATGCTGCTATTGGCTCGGTGTTAAGCCAGAAGGATGATAAGGGATTCGATCATCCAATATATTATGCCAGTCGACAATTGGTGGCTGCCGAACGCAACTATACTACTACTGAACGAGAGGCGTTGGGTATGATATACTCGGTTAAAAAATTTCGGCACTATTTGCTTGGGTATCCGTTTGTATTTTATGTGGATCATGATGCCCTCAAATATCTGATTAATAAGCCTCAATTGAGTGGGCGCATTGCTCGCTGGGTCTTACTCCTCCAGGAGTTCAATTTTACGGTGGTTGTCAGACCTGGGAAGCAACATGCGAACGCAGATCATTTATCCCGGTTGTCTAATATTCTCGGCAACGAGCCTGTTCTCGATGATCTTCCCGACGCCGCATTATTTGTGGTGGATGTGATATCCCCCGAGTATAGCGAAATTATTCAGTTTCTGACCTTCCATACTTTTCCGCCGACTTTCACGGACAAGCTTAAGAAGCGCCTTATTCTGAAGAGTGCCCCATACACGATGATTCGTGATGCTTTGTATAAACAAGGACGCGATGGTCTTTTACGGCGCTGTATCTTTCCCAGTGAAGTACAGTCGATACTTACAGGTTGTCATTTGGATAGTTGTGGTGGTCATTTTGCGGGAGACAGCACTGCCCGCAAGGCTTTAATGGCCGGATATTGGTGGCCCACAATGTTTTCTGATGCCCACCAGTTCGTTCGCCGTTGTGATCCTTGTCAACGAATTGGTCGACCTACGGGTACTTCCGCCATGCCGTTAGTCCCAATCTTGGCCCAGGTTCCGTTTGAAAAATGGGGTATTGATTTTGTTGGTCCCATTGCACCAGCGTCAAAACCTGGTCAAAAGCGGTATATCTTAGTCGCCACCAATTATGTCACCAAATGGGCAGAGGCGATTGCTACCCGCACCGATAATGCCAGTACGGTGGCAACTTTTCTGTATGAGAATATTATCACTCGCTTTGGGTGTCCCAAGGAATTGGTCAGCGATCGAGGCACCCATTTCATCAATGCTACCATCGCCGCCTTGACGACCACATATGAGATCAAGCATCGTAAGACCACTCCCTACCATCCTCGTGCCAATGGGCAAACGGAAAAGACCAACGGCATTTTGTGCAAAGTCTTGACTAAGACAATTTCAGGGGCCGGTACTGATTGGGAGACCAAACTCTTTGCAGCTTTGTGGGCTTATCGTACCGCCTATAAGGTAACTACCCACTCTACTCCGTTCCAATTAGTTTACGGTCAAGAGGCAATTTTACCTATCGAATTGGAGGTTCCCAGTTTACGAATTGCCTTAGACGAACGCCTCAGTGACACTGAGTCATTACACTCTCGGTTGATGAAATTGGAGGAATTGGATGAAATACGGGCTGTCGCTCTATTCCACATGGAAGCCACTCAAAAACGGAGGAAGAGTTACTATGATAGTAAACTGCGGCCGAAGTGTTTTATGCCCAATGATTTGGTATTGCTGTATGACAGCCGATTCAACCATTTTCCGGGAAAATTTCAAGTTCGCTGGCATGGGCCATATCGCGTAATTGAAGGATTTTCCAATGGGTCTGTTCAATTGGAGGATTTCACGGGCCATCGTTTCAGTACCCGCATTAATGGAAATCGTTTACGGTTATATAATACCTAAAACCCGGGACGGGTTTTATTTCATTTGAGGGGAGGGGACTTCGAATGGACTCAGGAGGGACCTAATTATGGTATAAGACGTAGAGGCGGCTGCAAGGATATGTAGTAATCACTATTGTGTCAGATGCGAAGGAAGTGAGAAATGGACAGTATGGGTACCATGTTGTCGCTCTCATCACTAGGTAATAGAATAGGAGTGGGGCTCCTACTAAGGGTTATTCTGTGGTGATATATTATGTTGTTGCTTATTTGTGTCTCATTTTAGTGTTTCGGGCAGACTGGAGAGTGGCATTGACGGTTAGGACCTGTAAGCGTTTGAGTCATGGCGATTGAAAGTACCAAGAGAGCTGTAGACAGAGATGAAAGTGGCCGGAATGTGAGAGCTAAACGCACAGCAAAACCACCGGCTGTGATAATCGTTACCAATATGGAGCCGATGAAGTTAGAAATCTGTTGGACGCAGAGAAAAATAAGGGATTTTCGGACTGCGAAGCTGTTCCAGTTTTTGCACCATTCAGAGCGTTTACCATCAATCAATGTGTCATTAGTGGAGGAATACATTGAGAATTACGACCCCGAGGATGGATCGAGTGTCGTTCAAGGGCGAATTATTGGGATTGATGAAACAATCCTGGAAAAGGTGTTGTTTCTTCCCATTGGAGAGATGGCAGTTGGGACTGATGAGTCAGGCGATTTCAGCCCAGGTAGATATTTCAAGGGAAGAATGTCATCCTTTGAAAGGAGCTAAGGATGGCGGACTCAGGAGGCGATTACACCAGAATATGTGGAATGGTTGCGGTTCGTGCTGAGGCGGTTAGGATTGTACCGACACCCCACATATGTGTCAAAACGATTATTGTATGCAGCAGTAGGGGCGTTTGAGGGGATGGTGTTCAACTGGGCGGCTTACGTAGCTACTCGTATTCATGCGGAGATAGGAGCCAAGTTCAAATTGGGGAAGTTCACATCCTTGCTTTGTTCAAATTATGTGTATGCTGTCATCGCGCACACATTGCGTCAACCACCGTCAGAAGAGGAAAACCCTATACCAGTGTCAGCACCTTTGCAGAGAGAACGAAATTTGTTGGCACAGAATCACAATGTAGCGGATGTAATACACGAAATTGGAGAATCAAGTCGTACAGTGGTTCAAGGGGTAGCTCCGATTATCGAAGCGAGACGGGTTCCAAGTGGTCTTGCGGTGGAAGAGGAGAATCAAGTCCCATTATTGATAGATATCAACCAGTTGGCATTTCCAGAGGGTCGATTCCCTGAAGGAGTATCTCTTAAAAATGCCGTATTGAAGCACATTTCGCAAATACATTGTATGGTACGAGCATTGGATGTCGAAGACAGAAGTAAACGGGATTGGGAGGACAGTAAAAAAAGGATATCGGATCAAAATCAAAAAATCAGGGAGCAAGAACTGAGGATTCAAGAAATTGAAGAAGTCAAGTTGGTCCTGGAGCGGAAATTGGTTCTCCAATATGAGGCTTGGACAAAGGAAAAAGAACAGATTTCACGGATTGTGGAAGGACAACGGGACGAATTGATTCAGAATAGGAAGTCATGGGATTTGGAACGGGAGAAGTTCAAATGCCAGTTGCAAGCGGAAGTGGACAAGACAGAGTTATTGGCGACAGAGAAAGCGTTATTGTGTGACCAATTGAGATGTGAAACGGGGAAAATGAGGTCTGAAATTGAAGTTTTACAAAATGAGGTGTCAAAACTGACGGAAGAGTTAACTGTGAGGAGCCAATCTCAAGTGTCGATTAAAGATGTCCCAGAAGGGATGAGTTCGCAGCAACATCAGTTGGAACTTCGCGATGCCCAGATCCTGAAACTGGAAGCTCAGATCCGTGAATTGGGAGAATACAATGAAGATCTTTCAGCCCAGTTGAGAAAGGAGTCGCTTGAAATATTGGAAGAGGATGAAGACGTACCACTACAGCCAGAATCGGTGGAACCAATAATGGATAATGTAGTAATTGATCAATTGGATATATCAAATAAATAGAAATTTTGGAGAAGTTTTTTTTTAGTTATGTATCGGTTCTATGTTTGCGAGGACGCTGCACAGATGGGAGTGGGGCTATGTAGAATAAGTAGTTATTTGTTGAATTGTAGATACTTAGTTCATAGTGTAAACAGGGATAGATGACTGTTGAAAAGGTAGTTCAGTAGGTAAAATGGATGAATAGTTAGGAAAAGCAGTTTTCATTAGAGATGTAGCAGTTGGTATCTCGTGGTAGCATAAGGAGGATGGGAGAGAGGAAGTAGGGGCCATTACTGTGATAGTGTGAGCCGGGGTAAGCTTGGTGCTACCTCTTTTCTTTTGTTGTTATGTTCTTTGAAATAAGAGTATTGAGAGTTTCTGAATATTGTGAAGTGAATCATGGAATGAAAGTTTGAATGGAATTATATGTTATTGAATGAGAAGAAGAGAGATTGAATGCTGAAATCTGAATGTAGTTCAGCAGAGAGAATGAGTCTGTGTTTGTGTGAAACACTGTAATGTGAAGGCAGTTAATGGTGAAGAACTCCAGAATTTGGATTATAGTATGATTATGTCCTGTCATTTAGGATAGTGCGGGATTACATGTTGTTTGTTATCAGTGATGGTGGAGTATTATTAGGAAGTGGAAAGCATTGTAGTGTTTCCTGGATGTTTTAAGTAGTGCGGAATACAGTTAATTGTGTGACCCTAACGTGTAAGCTCATGCGGTATTCTTTCCCTGTGTTCGAATTCCCCTATACAGGTTTACTCTGATTAGATAAGTTAGAGTAAGTAAAACGACAATCACAGAAAGTAATCTTTCTTTGTGGCCGCATTAAGTTTCTGGAAATCATGACAAATGTGGATTTTTCCATTCTTTTTTGGCACCATGATGATTGGAGAAATCCACTCACTATTCGGTACCGGATAAATAAAACCAACTACAAGAAGCTTGTCCAATTCCTCCTTCACCATAAGAGAATATTTAGGATTAAGGACTTGTTGCTTTTGCCATACCGGTTTAGCATTCTCCTCTACAATGATCCGATGCTCACAGACGTCAGTGGGAATATCCTTTAAATCAGCATAAGTCTAAGCAAAAGCGGACTTATGATGCAAGAAAAATTCTATCTAACAAGTCTACTCCTGCTCCTTTATACCTTTGTAGACCTTAATTGTCCAAGGTTCTGCTATGCTCACCAAGTTAATAGTTTGACATAAAGGTGCAACAGCGATGTTCTATTTCAATTCCCGCGCTGGTTGAAAATCAATCGATACATCCAACATGTACGAAGTATTGAATCCTTTATCTAGAGCACTTACATACTGCACATCATACTTGGTCATCCAATCAATACTAACATACTCAGAGTTTTCTGAATCTGTCAAGTATATCAAGTACTCTCTCGGACCTCCACATTTGTACACCACTCTAGGGTATTGCACTACCTCCACAGATGCCTCTGTAATCGGTGCAACTGCATCATTATTGGAGCTAAGCTCATTGTCTGACGTCAATTCAGATGCTGGAAATTGAGACTTCCCATGATAGTGTATTGGGTACATTTATAATACCATTTTATCGTCGCCCTTGCCAATTGTCAAGATACCCCGATTCTAATTGTTCTTGGCCTTCGCTTGATAAAGCCAAGATCGTCCCAATAAAATTGGATACAATAAAGTCAAACGTTGTAGCTGAAAGATGATATAGTCGATTGCATATGCAATACCAACAATTATAGTTTGAAGACTCCGTAAAATATCCATCGGTTTAATCCAGCTATGATCTGCTATCTGTAATATCAATGTTGTCGGTATTAAGTGATCCAAATCTAAAGCATCCATTATATGAGCATTCATTAAATTGACACTGGAACCACCATCCACTTGAACACCAGAGTTCATGACACCGTCAATCGAAACATCGATGGTTGGTGCACTTGGATCAGGGTTCAAACTGACTTCACAAACTTCTTTATTATATTACGTATGTCGTGTTAACGATGAATTCAATATAGAATGGCACTCTAGTGTGACCGCTAGAAGTTGCTTCATAGAAATAGAAGGCGGAATAGCATCCAGATTTTTCAATATGTCATAGGATTCCATATTTAGGGTAATACCCAATGCCCTTTTTTTTTTCATTAGTTGGAGTTTAACTCCTTGAGGTAAGATATTCTTCCGCCTTGGACTCGGAATTGAAATAATAGACGAATTTTCCTTGGAACTCTTGCTTTTGAGAGGATCTTTCAATGGAAAGGATGTTTTTTGAAACAACATAGAGAACGGAATAGCTTGAAACAGATTCGAAGCCTCCGTAATCAGTACCTCATAGAGTAGCTCAATCGAGTTAGGTCTTATACTGGGTAAGAGGCCCGTAACAAGACTTGGATTAGATGTCTCCGTAATTGATTCACATTGTTCCTTTGCTTCAAGATCACCTAAATATTAAATTGGTCATTTCCGTTTCTGTTGACTCTTGGTAAGCACGGCTTGGACATATTCTACCCGATTTATCAGAAAATCTTGAGGACCTTGATTTATCTCCTCCATCTTTTCTTGGATTTGAATTTCTTGATCTCGATTATTGAAATTGAACGGAGCATTATATTGTGTCACGGACATAATCATGTAAGCTAGTAATTATATATACAAATAGGTAGAAGTAAGTAAAAGTAGATAAAAGTAAGTTAATTCTATAGTATTTAATATGAAAGCTTTCTAAAAGCTTCAAAGACGCTGCTTTGACTTCATAGGTGTCTTTAATTGACTTTTTGGATTAGAAACGTGGTCAACAAGTTGGCCATGTGCCACACATGTTGTTAGCTTGAAGATCAAGCTTACTAAGTGGCCTATACGTAGAAAAACTTACCTTGTAAGTCAAGGCATGTGTCCTACAAAGTCAACACATATTGGAGGTCTTATAGAACGTCACCACGTAGCCCCTAGTTAGATAGTATATATAGAGAGAAGAGTGAAGGCTTCTTCACTCTTGTCAACTCCTTTCTTGCTTCTAGTCTAGTTTCAAGGGTCTCTAGTTTTCTTGTCTTTTGGCAATAGCCATTCCAGTTTCTCTTTCAATATATATATTTGTTTATATATATTTTGTTACCTCTCTTTGAGTGAAGGCTCACTTGTTTGAATTGTTTTTTCATCGAGTTCTTGTCCTTGACAGATTGACAAGAGTACACCTACAATATCAGAGCTTTGTCTAATCTTGATTAAGAGTGGATTACCCCTTTTTCTTGATAAGATATAAGCATATTAGAAGTTGCGGATTACCATCTTCTAAACTGATATTGTCCTTATCATTTTTTTTGTCCTCAAGTCCTCTCTTCTATTTGTCTTGAGCAATATTAGACATCTTCTCTCTTCTAAGTATTATCATGGCAGAACTTCTCGAAATGAAGAGTGCAATGGCACAAATGCAAGAACAATTGAGGGAGTTAATGCTTGTGATGCATCAACTGAATTTGCCACCACAAGGAGCAACAAGATTGGCAGGAAGTGAAGATATAGAAATGGTTGGAGTTGCTTCAACATCTGCACCAAACCATGTCCTTTCTCCTATGGTGGAACGCTCTTCAAATGTTAGAAAACCAAGAATTGCCCTATCCGAGAAGTTTGATGGCACCAGATCCAAGTTTTGAGGCTTTATCAATCAAGTGCAACTTGTGATTGAACTTCAACCCCAAAGCTATCCAACTCCAGGATCTCAAGTTAAATTCATTGGTACGCTTCTTTCAGGTTCAGCACTATCGTGGTTTTTATCTTTTCTTGAACGATGAAATCCAATATAGGATAATCTAGAGGCTTTTTTGGCGGAGTTTTAATCCATATATGGAGAACATGATGCAATTCGTGTTGCAACTAATAAGATCCATATTTTACGATAAGGCAATCGATCAGTAACGTTATATGCTTCACAATTTCGACAACTTACAACTGATATCAAGTGGGATGATGTTGCACTTATTAGCCAATTTTTCTACGGATTACAATATGAGGTAAAAAAATTAATGCTCAACTTACCTGATCCTCAAACATTGAGTCAAGCAATTGACTTTGCTGTGAAGTGTGACAATCACCTTTTTGAATTCCAATCTGAGAACCGTACAAGTGGACCTCAACGTTACTATAATTCAATGGCAACACCAACACCTCTTCAACACATACATTCGGAAGTAGAGGATATGCAAATTGATGCAGTATGTTTCAAACCTCTTATTGAGCAAGAAAAGACTCGTCGTCGTCAAGAAGGATTATGTTTATATTGTGGAGAATCAAAGCACACTGCTCAACATTGTCCAAAGAAATGACGCAATCACAGAATGAGAAGTATGGCTGTGAAAGAAGACAATATGTCAGAAAATGAGTTTGTCCACCTACAATAGGAACCATGCGGTTGGAACCTTGCACAACATCTAGTAAAGGTCCTATTCTCTCCTCAGAGCCCTCTTCTTGTTTTACATTAAATATTATTTTAGGATCTAAACATTACAAAGTCTCTGCCTTGTTAGATTCAGGAGCCTCAGCGTGTTTTTTAGATGAAGAATTTACTAAAAGACATAGCATATCATTAGTAAAGAAAACTAAACCTGTTCATGTAGAAGTCATAGATGGTCGTCCATTGTCTTCTGAAGATATTACTCATGAAACCCTTCCTATAGAAGTAATAATCAATGGTCATAATAGTTTTGTAGTATTTAATATCATTAGATCTCCCTCTAATTCAGTCATTTTAGATTTATCGTGGTTAGAAAAATACAACCCTCAAATAGATTGGATTTCTCGAACTCTTACTTTCTCTAAAAGTATAACTAACAGTGTAGTTAATCAAGTAGAGAGTCATAAGTCCAGTTCAATTAAACCCGTATTTATAGGTGCAAAAGCTTTCTTGCATGCTGCTATGAAAGAATCACCATATATTATTTATGCAACACCCATTTTTACTGGTGAAAAGACTTCAAGTGGCATTCCAAGCCAATATCAAGAATTTCAAGATGTATTTGAAAAAAAAAATGCGGATACACTCTCGGAACATTGTCCCTATGATTGCTCAATTGACCTTCAAGAAGGAACACAACCACCATTCGGACCAATCTACAGTTTATCACAAAATGAGTTGGCTGAACTCAAAGAGTATATTGAAGAAAATCTAGCCAAGAATTTCATACGCCATTCTAAATCTCCGACAGGAGCTCCAATTCTATTTGTAAAGAAAAAAGATGGATCATTGCGGATGTGTGTTGATTATCGAGGACTCAACAAGATTACCATCAAGAACATGTATCGACTACCTTTAATATCTAGACTTCTTGATCAGCTGAATCAAGCTAAGATCTATACAAAAATAGATCTTCGGGGAGCATACAATCTAGTACGCATCAAAGAAGGAGATGAATGGAAGACTACGTTTCGAACTAGGTATGGACATTTTGAATACAACGTCATGCCTTTTGGACTTAAAAATGCACTAACAGCTTTTCAACATCTAATGAATGATGTTTTTCGAGAGTTTTGGATGATTTTGTGGTATGTTATCTAGACGACATCTTGATCTATTCTAAGAATCCAGAAGAATATGAACTTCATGTTCATCATGTGTTACAAAAATTAAGAGATGTAGGACTCTATGTCAAGATAGAAAAGTGTGTATTCCACACTACTCAAGTCGATTTCTTAGGTTACATCATTTCAAATGATGGACTTATGATGGATCCTAAGAAAGTTCAAACTATTATAGACTGGAAGATCCCAAAAACAGTAAGAGATGTCCAATGTTTTTTGGAATTTGCCAACTACTATCCGATCTTCATCAAAGACTTCTCTCGAGTTGCAGCTCCACTTACATGTTTGACTTGTAAAGAAAAACTCCAATGGAATCAAGAAGCGGAAGTTGCTTTTGAATCTTTGAAGACAACATTTGTTTTCTGCACCAATCTTATATCGTGTTGTTTTTTCCAAAGCATTCTTTATGGAAATAGATGCATTGAACTTTGCTCTGGGTGTGATTTTATCACAAATTGAAACAGATGACAAACTTCATCCAGTAGCCTTTCATTCAAGAAAATTTTCAGCAGCAGAAATCAATTATGAGATCCATGACAAAGGACTTCTTGCAATTGTAGATTCTTTTCAAGAATGGCATCATTATCTAGAAGGCGCTTCTAGTCTAGTCACCGTATATACGGATCACAAGAACCTCAAATATTTTATGTCAACACCCATATTAAATCGTCGCCAAGCTTGTTGGAGTATGTCTTTATCAAGATTCGAGTTCATCATCACTTTTCGGCCAGGAAAACAACAAGGTTTGTCCGATGCCTTATCTAGACGTTCTTATCTTAGACCAAAAGAAGGAGATGCAGCTTTTGAGCAATCAAAAACGGTTTTCTTGAAGCCACAACAATTTCATCTTCGAGCAATAAAATCAACATTGATTGTTGATTTAACTTTTCTTAAGCAAGTCCAGTTAAGTATGTCTTTAGACCCTCTTCTTTATGATATCAAGAATAATTCTTGTAAATCTCATGATCCATCTAAATTTGAATTCAAGAACAACCTACTCTATATCGAAGGACGCCTATATGTTCCAAAAGGAGAAGCACGTTTACATGTTCTTCAAGCTCGTCACAACTTCTCAGCTGCACGAAATTTTGGATATAATAAGACTTTGGAGTTGATATCTAGGGATTTTTGGTGGCCTCAAATGTGGAAGGCAATTAAAGATTTTGTACATTCATGTGATGTTTGCTCAAGATCGAAAACTCCTCATCATCGACCTTTTGGACTTCTTCAGCCATTACCCATTCCAGGACAATCATGGTCTTCTATTTCTATAGACTTCATCAGGGATCTTCCAATCTCAGGTTCTTATGACTCTATATTTGTGATAGTAGATCGTTTTATGAAGTTGGCACATTTTGTACTATGTACAAAATCTATCATACGTGAAAAAACAACTAAGCTCTTTCTTGACAATATCTATCGCTATCATGGATTACTCAAGGATATTATATCAGATAGGGGAACTCAATTTGTATCAAGATTTTGGCGGACTCTTTTTAAGATTCTTAAAGTGGATATAAAACTATCTTCGATATTCCATCCTCAAACTGATGGACAAAAAGAGCATATTAATCAAGTTTTGGAGCAATATTTAAGATATACCATTAATTACCAACAAGATGATTGGACAACTCATTTGCCATTGGTCGAGTTTGCTTACAATAACACGATACATTCTTCTAAAAAACAAACACCTTTCTTTGCTAATTATGGTTATCATCCACGACTTGATACTTTTGACTTTTCAATAGTAGATAATCCTGCTGCAAAAGATTTGATAATTCATTTATCAGAGCTACATGCAACGATGAAGGTGCAGTTAAAAGAGGCTCAAGAACAACAAAATATCAATGCGGATGTCTATCGAAAGGAACAACCATCATTCGTCTTGGGTGATAAGGTATGGCTACTTCATCATAATATCAAGACCACTCATTCTTTTGACAAGTTGGACTATCGAAGACTGGGACCATTTTCTATTTCTGCACAAATCAATCTAGTTGCATATCGTTTACATCTACCGGAGTCAATGAAAATCCATCCAGTATTCCATGTATCTCTTCTTGAACCATACTAGACAGTGGACATACCAAGAAGACGACAAGCTCTACTTCCTCCTATAGAAGTGGACAATAATGAAGAATTTGAAGTAGAAGAAGTCTTAGATTCAAGGCGGCGCCAAAATAAATTAGAATATCTTGTCCATTGGCATGGATATGGTATTAGTGAATACACATGGGAGCCAATAAAGAATCTTGTAATTGCAGCAAAGGCGGTGGAGGCTTTTCATCGACGACATCCATCAAAATCAAGATAAAAATCTTCTTTATAAAAGAAACAACATCTAGGCAAGATAACATTCTACTTTCAATTCTTGTTCATAGCTTCTTTGTAGTAGTGACGCTCAGGAGATGGAGAACCAACAACCAGTGGATTCAACTCAAGAGCCTTTATTTGTTGACCTATCGAATGAGACATTATGATTGTCACAACCTTCAAGACGACACAATCGAGATGAAGATCTTCAAGAACGACATGTTCTTCTTCGAATAGATGGCGAGATACAACGTGTTTGATATCACGATTTGGGAAGGGACTCGCGATGTTTGGTGATTGTGCTAGAGGTAGGAACAACTCCTGATGGTGTTCCAAATATTCTATTTGAAGGAAGTTATGAAGGCCTCAATAATGATCAAATAACTGGGTGGTCTTTCCGCTCTAGTATGGGACACTACCGATGGTTGAGAGGCCTTATCAATCATCTTCGAAGAGAATAAAGATCAGAGTAAGTGGCGAATACAATTTGTTACATCATAGATTTTCTCAAAATATGATGACCACTCCTCATGGAACTCGTCCCTAGAAGGGGGGGTAATGTCATGGACATAATCATGTAAGCTAGTAATTATATATACAAATAGGTAGAAGTAAGTAAAAGTAGATAAAAGTAAGTTAATTCTATAGTATTTAATATGGAAGCTTTCTAGAAGCTTTATAGACGCTGCTTTGACTTCATAGGTGTCTTTAATTGACTTTTTGGATTAGAAACGTGGTCAACAAGTTGGCCATGTGCCACACATGTTGTTAGCTTGAAGATCAAGCTTATTATGTGGCCTACACGTAGAAAAACTTACCTTGTAAGTCAAGGCATGTGTCCTACAAAGTCAACACATATTGGAGGTCTTATAGAACGTCACCACGTAGCCCCTAGTTAGATAGTATATATAGAGAGAAGAGTGAAGGCTTCTTCACTCTTGTCAACTCCTTTCTTGCTTCTAGTCTAGTTTCAAGGGTCTCTAGTTTTCTTGTCTTTTGGCAATAGCCATTCCTGTTTCTCTTTCAATATATATACTTATTTATATATATTTTGTTACCTCTATTTGAGTGAAGGCTCACTTGTCTGAATCATTTTTTCATCGAATTCTTGTCCTTGACATATTGTTGATAAGTATGTCCCGACTGCTTGCAATTCCCACAAATTGGTGCATAATCGTCACTAGCTCTGGGATTGGGACATTCACTAGCATAATGGCCAATCTGTCTGCAACAAAAATAATGAAGTGGTCTTCTTGCACTCCCATCAGGCATATTGAGTGTCTCCACTGATATATACCTATCAGGCTTGTTCCATGTAGGATTAGAAAATGATCTTGGTTGTCTTATTGGAATGGAGGAAACTTGGTTCAATGACGTCAACGGAGCATATTACTGATACCTCTATTGTTCCTTCCCGTAGTTATGGGAGGTTTGATGCAGACCCATGATTAAAATTAGAACTTTGAAAGTTATTGAATGCTCAATTTTGTCGATTAGATCAATTTCCATTCCATCCAAACGTATTTCTCGATTGAACTTGATTCACATTCTAGTGAGTTAGTGGAATCATGGTCTGATTACTGAATTGTTATTGCCTTTGCAAATTCCAACAATTAGCTGTTAAGTGCTTTCCTCCTCAAAATGTACATTGATCCATCATTTTTGAGGGTGAAGGAAATTCTGTTATCAATTGACCGTGGCTCTTATAATTACTGCACCAAACATTGGTCCAAGTATTGGTAGGCTTTTACCTCTTCTCCTTATCTTTGATTATATTGACGACTATTTCTTCCATTTTCTTCATCAGGTTCAACAACAAGGCTTCATTGAAATCTTTTGGGGTTGGTATTATTGGTAACTCTGCCATAGTTAACGCTTGTTGTTGATACGAAAAATAGGGAGCATATGCTGTTGTCACGTTCGGTGATATAGCTTGCAATGGGGTGACATTAACTGGCTCTTGAATATTGGCACTGGAATTGGCCCCTATATCTAACATCCATGGATAAGCACCCACTGATGCATTCTAAGTCGGATTTTGATAACTGCCTTGAATTGGAATCATCGTAGCTCCCATAGTTAAAATCTGATCATAATGGCATTCCTTCCAAACCTTGGCTCTATTAAGGGATGCAGATACCGTAATGGGTTGATCTTCTTTCACAAACATTTTTAACTCTGGTAGTTGCAAACCATTGATTAATATGGATAAGATAAATGTCTCCGACATTTGGTGATTCGGCCATTTTTTGAGTATATCAGCTACCCGGCCATAATACGATTCCACCGCCTCCCATAGGATCATTTTGTTGTTCATTAACCTCTCTCAAAGACAGTCCTCAAAACCTATTGGCCGAAAATGGGTTAAAAATGTATTCTTCAATGCTTCTTAATTCAGAAATTGATCCACTGGTTGGTGGTTGTATCATTCAAACGCCGTGTCCTTTAAGGTTGCTAGCAACCATTGTAATCAAATATCTTTGGTTCTTCTATTATTGGCTACACATGCTGTCAAAAATTGAGACAAATGTTGATTGGGATCCGCACCCGGAAAACCCTTAAAAGTAGGTAATGGAGCCACGCTCGTTGTGTGATCACTCATGTCACCCATTTGTACTACTATTGGAACCGTTAGACCACCCGTTGTCATTAAAGAGGACAAAGTGCTGCTTAATCTCTTAATAAAATTACCTTTGCCTTTTCTAATTGTCTTTTCCAAACTTTCTAACCTCCTCAATTTATTATTATTAGCCCCGAATAAGTTTATTGGTTGAATTGGAGGTGAAAATGATAGATTTTGAAATATGCTAAATTGGCCTTTATTAATAAGCAATTTATGCCATTCTACGGAACCAATTTTTACAGAATTGGTAGTTTCCGCTATTGGAAAGGTACCCAACACAGTACCCAATTCTTCTGTATTTCCTCCACTTGTAATTAACGAGCTCAAGAGATACGCTGGGCTGTTGACAAAATTTTCTATGAGTGCTCTTGGCAATTTTCTTAACGGTATATATTGCTGAAATATTTGATGTCGATTAGCTTCTGGATATACTCGTATATGTCGACAGGGATGCAACCATGGCTTAATCCAACTTTATCCATGCTTCTTTTTTAACTTGCGTACTTGCTCATTTTGCAATGATTTTCTTCCTTGTGCTCTCTCTTATCTTTCTTTCAACTGGCTTCTTTTCTTTACTACAATGTTTTCATTCTTAATAACCATAATCTTTCATTATATACTATTGAATTTGCTTCCTATTTCTCATCTACTCATCCGATAGTTAATTCATAATACTCAATGCTATTGGTAATGCTCTGCAGTGGTGCCAAAATGTAATTGCCGTTTTACTTATTCGACAATTCTTTCTAGAATAAACTTGTATAGGAGAATTCGAACACAAAGAAAGACTAAGCACATGAATTTCACTTGTTAGGATCACACAATTAACTGTATTTTGAACCACTAAAACATTAAGAAACACTACAATGCTTCCTCCCAATAACAATACTCCTTCATCAACTGATAACCACAATGTGCAATCCTGCACTCTCAAAAGATCACTCAAAACTCAATAAATTCCATCCAATACTAGGAATAATAGACTTCACTCCAACCAATTTGAATTCACAGAATTCTTGTAATCACAGACTTCCTCTATCAAAACACACACACACAACTCTCAATTAACAACAATCATAATCTTCCATCCATAATCAATCTTCCAATAACTTCTCATATAATTCAATCACTCAGTGCTCCAATTACATAATCAATAACTCATAAATCAATCTCTGTTTTATTCCACAGACTCACTTCTCAGTATTCAAAAACTTTCCATTACTCTTCAACAACAAAGAAAACAAAAAAACAAAAAAAAGACGAAGCACCAAGCTTAACCCCGACTCATGACTATCATAGTCTGGCACCCTGATAAACTTCTACATCTCCTATATAATTGCTACTGATTTCCAGATTCTAACTGTAATCCTATAATAACCACTTTTAGTAACTGAATCAATCATCCGTCCTCCTAAACTGACTATTCTATGGACTATTAGTTTATTTTACCAATATCTTACAAAAAAAAACTAATATCTATTCTACACATTCATACAATATTTGAAATTATAAACCTCTTTTTATTTCTCAAAATCCAAAACCATTGAGTATATCTCTTACTTTGAAGAGCTCTCAAAAACTCAATATGTCTCCAAATTGCATAAAACCAACTCTCAAAAAATTTTACTAATTTGCTCTTAAATTCTATTCTTTAATCAATCAAAGAGCCTTGGAATTGCCATAGATATATAATTTTGTGCCTTAGAATCTAATTTTGATTCTAATTCACAAGTGGTCTTTTATGGGTATCAATTCTAAATACTTTGGAATAAATTTTCCTAAAATCTATTCTTAATTTTCTTTTAAAGTTGTCTATATGATTTATTTTTTTAATAAATTTTATTTTATATTTATTTATGGTCTTATAAAATAAATAAAATATTTTATTATTACAAGAGAGTATTAAAAATTATTAATTTTTACTACCTTCTTATCTATTAACTATATTTCTAAGATAATTTGTTAAAATATTTTGATTTAAGCTCTTCTATAATATAATTTTTCTTTTCTTCTTTCACCTAATGACCATATTATAATAAAATTATGTCTAATATATGTCCAACTTATGAGACAAATATCTACATTGCAGGATAAGTTTCCTACATGTGCAACACATGACTTATTAGCCAAAGTTTTCAACCTATAAATCAACTACAAACATATAGCCATATTATGTGAATTCTTCTTTGAAAATGCACCAAGCACTTGATTTTAGAAGGTGGATTAAATATTGCAACAAGAAAGTCCTAAAAATTCTAATAGTGTATTAAATAAACTTCAATTAAACCTTAAAAATCATAATCAAACTTTAATAAAATCTAAAAGAAGTCTTGAAGAAATATAAAAAATTATAAATTAATATTAAAAAATAATTAATAAATTCTAAAAAATAATAAAAATAAAAATATTAAAATAGAAGTATTAAAGAAATACTAAAAATAAAAATTCTAAATAAAATTCTTAATAAATCTTATTTAAATTTTAATTTGGTCCTTAGCAATTCCAAAACAAATCCTAATAAAATCCTAAAAAAATCTCAAAAAACTTTCAAGTAAAATCCTAATAAAATCCTAATAAAATCCTAGTGAAATCCTAAATAAATTCTAAATAAATTCCAAATAAATCTTAATCAATTTTCTAGAGCTATTCTGAAACTCTAATAGGAATTACTTGAATTATTGATTTTAACTAAAACTTTTTTATATTTCAATCTTTGAGCAAACATCAAGAAAAAAAATTAAAAGAAAAATTGAACTTGCTAATTGGAATAAAGAGATCTTAATATTCTTGGATGTAAATCATTCTCCTTCTTTAATCTAATTATTTATCTTCATCCAACAATTACTCCTTGTTGAGCCATTCAATTTCTTTTTAAATTAGCATAAATATAGATATCCAAGCTCAAAATGGTCCCACAAATCTTTACTTTAATCAAACCGACAAATTTCTCAAAATCACAAAAAACCTAACTAATCCTAAAATTTAAATATATAAGACCTTAATATAATAAAACTTCCATATCCTTTAATCTAATCATTTTATTGATTTAAAATTTATAAAAAAAATTAAAACAAGCATAATAACAAACTTACAAAATTTCATTGATAAATTTACTATAATAGCCACAAAATTCTCAAATATGTAAGTTTTTTTTTATTTTTTAAAATCTAAAACCTTTGAATATACTATTCACTTTGAAAAACTCTCAAAAGCTCAATATGTCTCTAAATCACTCAAACTAATGCTAAATTTTTTTTTTAAAGTTTTTCTTTCAAATTCCACTCTTTGATCTATAAAAAACTACCAAAATTGTTGTAGATGCATGATTTTGAATCTAAGAGTTTGTTTTTGGTTCATTGTATCTTTTAATTAGGCTCTTTTATAAAAAAATCCATATTTTTATCTTTCATCTTATAGTCATATTATAACACAATTATGTACAAAGTCAAATTTGCATCTATTTTTATGGACATACACATGTAAATCAATAATTACTTATATGATTTAGATAATAGTAAGTAAAAATAGGTCGATTCTAGAATATCTTCTATTGAAGCTTCTTAAAAGCTTTATAGATATTATTTTGACTTTATAAGTATCTTTAATTGACTTTTTAGATTAAAAACGTGGTCAATAAGTTGGCCATGTATCACATATGTTGATAGATTAAAGAACAAGCTATCTATATAGCCAACATATAGAAAACTTACCTTGTAAACTAAAGCATGTATCTTGCAAAGTCAATACATATTAGAGTTTCTATAGAACATTGCTATGTAGCTTCTACTTAGATAGTATATATAGAAGCAAGAATGAAGCCCTCTTCACTCTTCTCAATTCTTTTCTTGCTTTTAGTCTAGATTTAAGAATCTCTAGTTTTTTTGTCATTTGGCTATAGCCATTCCAGTTTCTTTTTAATAAACATACTATTTTATTTTTATTTTTTCACTTTTCTTTTGATACAAATTTTTCAAGTTTATGCATCTTCTTTTAGTTCATATTCTTATCAAATTGATAAGAATATACTTACAATATTAGAGCTTTATCTTTTCTTCATTAAGAGTGGATTATTTTTTTTAAAATAAAATAATAGCTTATTAGAAGTTAGAGATTATCCTCTTCTAAACTAATATTATTCTTATTATCTTCTTTGTTCTCAAGTTTCCTCTTCTATTTATCTTGAGTAATATTAGACATTTATTTTCTAATTATTATTATGGCAAAGCTTCTTAAAATGAAGAGTGCAATGGCACAAATGCAAGAACAATTGAAAGAGTTAATACTTGGATGAATCAATTCAGTTTACCATCATAAGCAATAATAAGAATGGCAGAAAGTGAAGACATAGATATGATTAGAGCTGCTTCAATATCTGTACCCAATCATGTTCCTTCTCTTATGATAGAACATCCTTTCAGTACTAGAGAACCAAGAGTTGCCTTGTCTGAAAAATTTGATAGTACAAGATTCAAGTTTTGAAGATTTATCAATTAAGTATAAGTTGTGATTGAACTTCAATCCCAAAGCTATCAAACTCCAAGATCACAAGTTAGATTCATTAGTACACTTCTTTCAAGTTTAGTATTATCGTAGTTTTCATCTTTTCTTGAACAATAAGATCCAATATTAGATAATTTGGAGGCTTTTCTAGCAAAGTTTTGATCTATGTATGGTGAACATGATGCAACTCATGTTGGAACCAACATGATATGTATTTTATGACAAGGCAATTGATCCATAACATTATATGCTTTATAATTTTGTCAACTTAAAATTGATATCAAGTGGGATGATGTTGCATTGATTAGCCAATTTCTCTATAGATTATAATATGAGGTAAATAAATTGATCCTCAACTTATCTGATCTTCAAACATTGAGTCAAATAATTGACTTTGTTGTGAAATGTGACAATCAAATTTTTGAATTTTGATTTGAGAGTCAAACAATTAGGCCTCAATGTTATTATAATTCAATGGCAACACCAATACCTCCTCAACACATACATTCAAAAGTAGATGATATGCAAATTGATGTAGTATGTTTCAAATCTCTTACTAAGAAAGAAAAGACTTGTCACCGTAAGGAAGGATTATACTCATATTGTGGAGAATCTAAGCACACTGCTCAACATCATTCAAAGAAGCAACGCAATTATAAAATGAAGAGTACAAATGTCAAAGAAGATGATATTTTTGAAAAGAAGTTTATCTAACTATAATAGGAATCATGCAGTTGGAACCTTATATAATACCAATGAAGGTCCTATTTTCATTTCAGAATCCTCTCTTTATTTTACATTAAATATTATTTGAAGACCTATATATTACAAAGCCTTTATATTATTAGATTTAGGAGCCTCAGCATGAAAAATTTGCTAATAGACTTAACATATCTTTAGTAAAGAAAACTAAACTTGTTCACATAGAAGTCATAGATGATTATCCGTTGTCTTTGGAAGATGTTACTCACAAAATCCTTCCTATAGAAGTAATAACTAATGGTCATAATAGCTTTGTAGTATTTAATATCATTAGATCTTCATCTAATTCAATCATTTTAAGTTTATCATTGTAAAAAAAATACAATCATCAAATAGATTAGATTTCTTATATTCTCGACTTTTTTAAAAGTATAATTAAAAATTTAGTTAATTAAATAAAAAATCACAAGTCTAGTACAATTTAACCTATGTTTGTAGATGCAAGAGCTTTCTTCCATACTGCAGAAGAAGGATTACTTTGTATCATATATGTTACACCCATTTCTAATGGTGCAAAGACTTCAAGTGGTATTCTAAGCTAATATCAGGATTTTCAAGATATATTTGAGAAAAAGAATACAGATACTCTTCCAAAACATCATGTCAATGATTGTTCAATTGACCTTCAAGAAGGAGTATAACCGTCATTTGGACCAATCTATAATTTATTACAAAATGAGTTGGCTGAACTCAAGGAGTATATTGAAAAAAAATCTAACCAAGAACTTCATACGCTATTCCAAATCTCCAATAGGAGCCTCAATTCTATTTGTGAAAAAAAAAGATGAATCATTGCGGATGTGTGTTGATTATCGATAACTTGACAAGATCACCATCAAAAATAGATATCCACTATCTTTAAGATTTGGACTTTTTAATCAGTTGAATCAAGCTAAGATCCAGACAAAAATAGATCTACGAAGAGTATATAATCTGGTACACATCAAAAAAGAAAATGAATAGAAGACTATATTTTGAAACAAATAAAAACATTTTGAATATAATGTCGTGCCTTTTGAACTTACAAATGGACTAGTAACTTTTCAATATCTTATGAATGATATTTTTTTGAGAATTTTTGGACGATTTTGTTGTCAATTATCTAGACTATATCTTCATCTATTCTAAGAACATAGAAGAACATGAACTTCATGTTTGTCATGTCTTACAAAAATTAAGAAATATGAGATTCTATATCAAGATAGAAAAGTATATATTCCACATTACTTAAGTTGGTTTCTTAGGTTACATCATTTCAAATGATGAACTTATGATGGATCCTAAAAAAATTCAAATGAATATAGATTGGAAGATCTCAAAAACGATCCAAGATGTCTAATGTTTCTTGAGATTTGCCAATTACTATCGCATCTTTATCAAAGACTTCTATCAAATTACAGCTCTAATTACACATTTGACTTGTAAAGACAAACTTCAATGGAATTAAGAAGTAGAAGCAACATTTAAAGCTTTAAAGATAATTTTTCTTTTTGCATCAATCTTGTATTACATTGACTTTTCTAAGGCATTTTTTTATAGAAACAGATACATTGGACTTTGCTTTGAATGTTGTATAATCATAAATGAGAATAGATGATAAATTTCATCTAATAGCTTTTTATTCTAGGAAATTTTTATCAACCAAGATTAATTATGAGGTCTATGTCAAAGAGCTTTTTATAATTTTTGATTCTTTTCAAGAATGGCATCATTATCTAGAAGGCGCTTCTAATCTAGTCACTATGTATATGGATCACAAGAACCTTGAATATTTCATGCCAGCTTATATTTTGAATCTTTGCAAGACTCGTTGGAGTATATCTTTGTTAAGATTTGAGTTTGATACCTCTTATCGGCTAAAAAAACAACAAAGTTTCTTTGATGCCCTTTTCAGATATTTTTATCTTGCATCTAAAGAAAGAAATGCAACTTTTGATCAACAAAAGACAATTTAATTGAAGCTAGAACAATTTCATCTTCAAGTAATGAAATCAACATTAATTCTTGATTAAACTTTTTTCAAACAAATTCAATCAAGTATGTCCTCTGATCCTCTCATTTTTGATATGAAGAATACTTCTTCTAAGTCTTGTGTTACTTCTAAAGTTTGAGTTCTACTTGATTTCAAAAGATGCCTAAATGTGCCAAAAAGAGAAGCACATCATGACTTTCCAACAATAGGATATTTTGGATACAATAAGACTCTGAAGCTAATATCTAGAGATTTTTGGTGGCCACAAATGTTGAAGGTTGTAAAAGACTTTGTTTAATTATTTGACATTTGTTTAAGTTTAAAAACTCCTTGGCATCGATTTTATGGACTTCTTCAATCATTATCTATTCTAGAACAACCATGGTCTTCTATTTCTATGGATTTTATTATAGATCTTTCAGTCTCAAGTTCATATAATTCTATATTTGTGATAGTAGATTGTTTTACTAAAATGGCATATTTTATACCTTACACAAAATCTATCACATGTGAAGAAATTACCAAATTATTTTGTGACAATATCTATCAATATCATGGATTGCCGATAGATATTATATCAAATAGAGAGACTCAATTTTTATCAAGATTTTAGAAAAATCTTTTTAAGATTTTAAAGATGGACAAAAAGCTTTCTTCAATCTTTTATCTTCAAATTGAAGGACAGACAGAGCACATAAGCCAAGTTTTAGAGCAATACTTAAGGTGTACCATCAATTATCAACAAGATAATTGGAGAATCCTTTTACCATTGGCAGAATTTACTTATAATAATACGAATCATTCTTCTATGTAACAAACACCTTTCTTTGCCAATTATGATTACCATCTATGACTTGATACTTTTGACTTTTCAAAAGTTGATAATCTTGCAGCAAAAGGTTTAGCAAATCATTTTTCAGAGCTACATGCAACAATGAAGGTACAATTAAAGGAAGCTCAAGAATAACAAAAGATCAATGCAGATGCCTATGGAAAGGAACAACCACAATTCAAAATGGATAATAAGGTATGATTGCTTTGTCATAATATCTAGACTATTCGTTCTTGTGATAAGTTATACTAATACAAACTTGGACCTTTTTCTATTTGTAGATAAATCAATCCAATTACTTATCGATTACATCTACTAGGATAATAAAGGTCCATCTTATCTTCCATGTGTCTCTTTTTGAATCATACAAGACTGAATATAGCAAGAAAAAAACAAGCTCCACTTCTTTTTATAAAAGTAGACAATAATGAAGAGTTCGAAATAGAAGAAGTTTTAGATTCAAGGTGGTGCCAAAATAAATTAAAATATCTTATTCATTGGCACAAATATGATATTAGTGAGCGCAAGTAGGAGCCAATAAAGAACCTTACAAATGCAATAAAGGCAATGGAGGCTTTTCATCAACGACATCCATCTAAATCAAGATGAAGAATAGTAAGTCTTTGCTATAAAAAACAAGGTCTATGGAAGATTGCATTCTACCTTCAATCTTTTTTTGTAGCTTCAGTGTATTTGTGATGCTGAGGAGATAGAAAATCAACAACTAGTAGATTCAATTCAAGAGCTCTCATTTGTAGACTTATTAGATGAGACATTGCAATTATTGCAACTATCAAGACGATGAAATCAAGATGAAGATCCTGAAGAATGTCATGTCCTTCCTCAAATAGATGGCGAGATACAATGTTGTCGAGGGAAAGAGAGCTTGCGTTGAGAAAACACTGGACTTTTGGCTGATATTAAATCTTCAATTAATCATAAGATAAAAAATACTCCAAAATTATTTATAATTTTATTTTTATTCCTTTCCATAATATTAAACATAGTAGCAATAAAAAACAAATATCAAGACTCTAGTAATAGTAAAAGTTATAGCAATAAATAATAATTATTAGACCTCTAATAATAGTAAAAGTTATAGTAGTAAATAATAATTATCAAATCTCTAATAATAGTAAAAATTATAGTAATAAATAATAATTATTGAACCTCCAATAATAGTAAAAGTTGTAGCAATAAATAATAATTATTAGACTTCCAATAATAGTAAAATCAATCAATAATTTTCAAATATTTTGTAATTTCTAAAACTCTTTTTGTAGTATTAAAATCCTTGTAATACCAAAATTCCTTCAATACCAAATCCCTTTGATGCACTAAATTTTAAAATTTGATAATTCTCAATGCAATCATTAGATTAAGCTCAAATTATTTGAGAAGTAAGGTAGTACCCTTAACTCTTTTAAATCTAATTTTCAACTATTGATTCTTTACAAAACTCTAGATAACACAATTTTAGTAGCACGGCCTTTACATATTGACTTACAAACACTTATGTACTGATTTTGTAATTTCTTACAAATCCAACATTCAAATGATATGATTTTTTTTTGTAGCTTCTCAATATTATAACTACACCTTTGTCAAGTTTGAGCCGAAATTCATTCAAAAATGCTAAAAAAAAATGGCTCAAAATATAACCATCAACAATTTAGTTCACTTACTATCTTAATTTGCAAGCTTTGACTTCGACCAGCCATTTCTTCCTCACTTCAAATCTAATTTCATCAAATCTTGCACAATAGTTGAAGTGCTTTAAGTCAGCTTTTCAACTCCACCTTTTGATTGTTAAATGCCTTTTTATAACTCTTTGTATGCTTGAAAGAGTGACAATAGGTACAAATTTCACATCTAGATTTAAACAGCCATAACTCTCTCATTGCAGATTCAAAGTTAACAATCTTTGTAAAAAAATTGTATTCCTTCAAACCAGCTTTCCAAAAACACCTTTTGTTTTGTAGAAAACCTTCTACAACTTTCTGTATACTTAAAAGAGTGACAGTCGGTAAACAATTCACACCCTAACTTCAACTAACCTTAACTTCTTCATAAAAAACTCAAATAATAAACTTTATATACCAAAATTATAGCCCAAAATACAAGATTTCTGAATCTCTCCTCTAAATCCTCGAATTCTCCCAAAGAAGTGGCCTCTCCTTCGGTTTTTTTTCGGACAGCCCCTTGAAGCTCATTGATCATGACCTACAACGAATGAGAGTGAAGATCCTCTTATCCTTGCCTTATCTATCCACGTAGATGGCCTAAGGCCACAATACTATAATATCAATATCCATATCTTTCTACATCTTTCATATTAAATAATCCTAATACTTCTACTTTTACTTATAAAACTTACACAAGTTATTTAAGATTTCTATACAAAATAATTCATTATTTTCTAAGGTCATTATTAAATAACATCAATATAATAACCATTTTTTTTACACTATGAATAAATTACAATACGACAACATATTTGGTATCACGACTTTAAAAGAGACTCCCATTGTTTGGTGATTTTATTAGAGATAGAAACAACTCTTGACGATGTTCCAAATGTTTTATTTGAAAGAAGTTACAATGGCCTCAACAACAACCAAATAACAAGGTGGTCTTTTTGCCCTGATTTGGAATACAATCAATGGCTGAGAGGGCTTATCAACTACCTTTGAAGAGAATGAAGATTGGAGTATGTGACAAATATAATTTGCCATATCTTGAATTTCTTCAATGTATGAAGACCACTACTTGTGGAACTCATTCCTAAAAGACGGAGTAATGTCACAAACATACATATGTAAACCAATAATTACTTACATGATTCAGATAATAATAGATAAAAATAGATCAATTCCATAATATCTTCTATTGAAGCTTCTTAGAAGCTTTATAGATCTGTTTTGACTTTATAAGTGTCTTTAATTGAATTTTTAGATTAGAAACGTGATCAACAAGTTAGCCATGTATCAGACATGTTAGTAGCTTAAAGAACAAGCTAACTATGTAGCCCACTTATAAAAAACTTGCCTTATAAACTAAAGCATGTATCTTGTAAAGTCAACACATATTAGAGGTTTTATAGAATATTGCCATGTAGCTCTTAATTAGACAGTATATATAGAGGCAAGAGTGAAGCCGTCTTCACTCTTGTCAACTCTTTTCTTGCTTTTAGTCTAGATTAAGAGTCTCTAGTTTTTTTGTCATTTGGCAATGGCCATTCCAGTTTCTTTTTAATATACAGGCTACTTTATTTCTATTTTGCCACTTTTCTTTTGATACAAAATTTTCAAGTTTATGCATCTTCTTCTAATTCATGTCCTTGATAGATATATAGCTTCTTAAAAGATTTTCTATAAGATATTATTAAATTTATCTTTATTTATTTCTTATCTAATATTTTTTATTAAGATAATTATATATGTTTGTGAAAATATATGTATTTAGAAGGAGAATTATTAGGCTCTATGTTGCTCTATGTTTCAAATTTCTAATTTGGCTATTTAAGAAAAATTATAGAAATATATGTCAATTGAACATTGTTTATATATACATAGGTTGGTATTATATATATATATATATATATATATATATATATATATATAATTTAAGAAGATTTTTTGTAAGTAAATTTTTAAAAATTTAATTTTAACATAATTTTTTTAAGCAACTATTTTCTTAAAGTTAAATTTTGGTACCATAATTTTTTGCTTAAATAGCAAATTTTATTTATGGATCAATTTGAGTGAATTGTACTTAAATCCATACTATATGGATTTCTTTCTAAAGATTGAAAGATATTTTTGTGGCCTCTATTCTTTTATTTTTTTTAGTATTCAATATATGTGCTGATGATGGTTCTTTTATTAATACATCTAAAAAAAGCTAGAATCATCAAGTTTAAGCTTTTGGAGGATTTTTTTCATAAAGATATATAAGGTTTTAAGATATTTTATCATATATTTGGATATTTTTTTTAATACTTAGGCTTATATTTTGATGTAATTTCCTTAAAAGAGAAAATATTATATATATAAATTTAGAACTTTAATATCTTAGACTTGATTGAGCATTTAGTGGTAGCGAGAAGTCCAATGCTTTTTTGAGGCAAGCCCTTTCTATTCCAACAATGTGCACCAAATTAGAATTTAGAGACTTAATTAAAAAAAAATCTATCTAAGCCTAGCAATATTTGGTGTAGTACAATTAAAAACTATTCAAAATAGAGGCAAGCAATCAATCTCCAATACTACATGAACACCTATTAAGTAATTCTTCTTAGTCTTTAATCTGATAAGTGTACCCCAAAGCTCTCTTTTCATGTGTGGATAAGCTCTTTGCTTCTCAATGAAAATCCTTACTCCAAACCTAATTAAAAATTGATTAATTTTCTTATTATCTTGTCCAATAGTCCATCCAATGGCTATGGGACTTGTGTTAATTGCCACTATCACGAGTCTTCTATAATTATAATCTATTTTCCTTAATACCAATAGTGATTTCAAAACCACCTTTAATTCATCTGTGGCCATCTCTTACTCTTCATCTCATAGAAACTTCTTCTTTTTTCTTAATAATCAATATAAAGGCTCTACAATATGAACATAATAGAGAATCCATATATGATAAAATACACAAGGACCTAAAAATCTTCTTATCTTAGTTGTACTCCTATATGCCTTCATTCTTGCTATGGCATCTACCTTCATTGGATTTGATTTCCTTCTATAGCTTTGATATAAATGCCTAACAACCATAATTTTTTAAAATCCAAATGTGTATTTTTCAAGGAATTAAGTAAGATTTACTTCTTTAAGTTTTTTTTAAATTTATTCCATATCTTTAATATATTCTTTTATAAATTTATAGCATCCATCCTCTTTCAAAGTCAAATATGTAGTGTCTTTGTTGTAATCCTAATTGGAACATTATCTAAAAAATGTATGGTCTTTTCTAGCACAAACTCTCTTAAAATTTAGTTCATTGTATTTTGCAAATGAGCCACTAAATTAGTTGCACCTTATAATAAAGTATATATATGCATTAAATCCAAAAAAGTCTTCATATTGGTTAGGTCCTTCTTTTCCTTTGCTAATTAAAATTTATCATAACGTCAATATAATTTATTTTTAGAATAACTGGCATACCTTACAAAAGCTTTTTCTACTTCATCTATGATTAGTCTAGATCTCATATTCCTAATAGTTACTTTATTGGTCAGTTGTATGTTTTGAATGAATCTAAGTGCCCTAGACTTCTTTGGCACAATGAATTATTGATTAGAGTAAGGTGTAATAGATAGTTCAAGGATGCCCAACTTGACCTTTTTTTTTAATAAATCTACCAATTTGAGAAGCAAAGCCTTTGGCATTAAAATAGGCTTTAAGTCCTAAGGCACATGGAGAATAGTAAAAATAACCATAGTTACTATTATGCTAAGATTGATACAACCAATTTCTTTGAGTATAAAAGCAAAAGCCTTATCATATTTGGAGAGCATCTCTATAAACTTTTCACTCTCAATTTCACTCAAAAAATCTGCTCTCTAATCTTCGACTTGCTAAAGATTCCTTAGTAAACTTGTGATCAATCTTTCTTGACTTTCTCAATTCTAGTTCCATAATAGCTTGTTTGATATGCTGTTTGGTGTCTTCAGAAAATTGACTTGTTATGGACTTTATCTTCTTAGCCACAGTTTTATATTTAGTATCTACTATAGCCTCTTATAATATCACATGACTATCAATTAATCCAAGCCTCTTAGAAAATTCAAAATCTCTTCATATAATTATCTTGAGTAAAGCTTTACAATAACATTAGCTCTATTTTTATCCATATGTAAAGTCAATCTTCTAAAACTTTCACATAATCATCCTTAAATCCTTGTTTTTCAGTAATACTCAAAATGCACTCATCATTTAAAATCATATCTAACTTTTTAATTTTTTTTTCATATTTCTTTATTCCAACCTTTATATATAGGACCTAAGTCTATAACTCTTTGAAATCTCAAAACTTCTAAAGTTATCCAATTCAAAAATTCGCACTCAAACCTATCTATATTGATGAGTATATATATAAAAGATTCATTTGCATCCTTCTATCCCTATGTTATATGGATATTTTTTAAAAATCCAAAAATTCCTCATTGATCCTCAAAAGAGCTTCTTTCAATTGGTTCTTATTTCATTCATGATCTGATCTTATTGTAAGAAATTGTATTGAACTTTTTCCATCATAGTTCATAATCCTTGTATAATGAAAGCCATTATCTAAGACTTTGGTCTCGATTCTTTTAACAATGATATAAATTTGCTCTAAAATCATCAAGTACATAACAAAGTTTTGCACAAAAAAAGTTTGCTCCACCTCCACATTTCCAATTTTTATCTTGATTCTTAGACATGCTCCAAAGAAATCATCTTGCGTATTATTAGCTATCACGGACACAAAATATAGACTTGAAATCTAACAAGAAGTTCAAGAAGAAGTGACAGAACTAGATTAAACAGATGAGTACAAGAACAACACCAGAAAGGTGAGCTAGAACTCCAAGAGATGTGTTGTCGAGACTGAAGAACTCTTCAGCCTCGACTCCTATATATACTACTGGCCTATGGTTCTAAGGAAGCGCATCAAGAAGCTTCCCAAGAACTATGAAGCTTCTCGAGCAACTACCCAAGAGTCAGGAAGCTTCTAAGGGAACTTCCTAGAATCTACTAGAATATTCTAAGAATCTTCTAGACCCTTCTAAGGGAATCTTTAGAAAATCTTTAAGGAATCTTCAAAGAATCTTTAGAGAATCTTTGAAGAATATTCTAAGAGAATATTCAAGGAATCTTCTAGAAGTTTCTAGAGACTTCTTTCTAGAAGGTTCTAGAAACTTGTCTCTAGAAAGGTCTAAGGACTATGTCCCTAACATCACCTCTTCTTTTAGCTTCGAGATCTCCGAGAAGCAATGTTATCGTCAGTCAATACCAACGTAAGAAAATGAAGATTTGTCGCATAACCTCTGCTATGAACTCCAATTGTTGTTCACGAGGCAAGTGATTCAATGGTCCTTGAAGCCAACGGTAGTGGCCTACGCCTTCAACTTCTGACCAAGCATGAACCTTCGTGTCTTCATTGTGAAATTGTCTTGCAAACACTCCTTCTGGCTGACCATTGTAGGAAGGCTCCACCTCAAATACAATCACCAGCAATCTGTTGCTCGGAATCCTTCGACATCGTCGTGGTGCAAGCGGTTCTTCATCTCGCAGTCGTCTTCGTGAGCTAGTTGCTTGAGATGACATGACAAGTGTAGTATCTTGGCTATCCATATTCAAAGGCTAAAACAATAAGAACAAACTTGGGCTACTAACAAAGTTCTACGCTATCTTGGAAAGAATGACTACATCAACTATGAATTTTGCTGGTGCTCTCCCCTTTTCTTATATTGTTGGGAGAACAAGCTTCAGAAAGAAGCTATCATCGAATTGATTTAGGTTTATCGGGATGTCGTTGATGAAACTCCTGTATCTTTTGTGGCGCATTCGCAAGATTTTCAGCTGACTCCCACGTTCGCTCATTAATGTCATAGCCGCACCAATGAACAAGATATTCTAACTTTCTCCACCTTCGCCGTGAATCCAATACCTTTTCAACCTCGTATTCTTCGTGGTTCTCGATTTCAATACTAGGTGGCAGACATTGCACTCTTCCAGAAAAAGATGACTCTCGATAAGGTTCCAACAGAGAAACATGAAAGACTGGATGTACCTTCATAGAAGCCGGTAACTCCAGCCAGTATGCCACTGGATTAATTTGCTTCTGGATGATAAATGGTCCCAATCTTCGATAGTCCAACTTATCACATGGTCGCTTGGTCTTGATATTTTGTCGAAGAAGCCAGGCTTTGTCTCCAACTTTGAAAGTAGGTGCTGGATTCCGAAATCTATCTGCAGACGTCTTATAGGATTCTTGAGCGGATTGTAATTGAAGCTTAAACATAGTTTGAAGCTCTGATAGTTGCTTCGCAAATCCTTCAGCTGCTGGATTGTTATTTATTGACGGACTCAATAAATCAAGCTTCGGATGATACCCATAGTTGGAAAAGAATGGTGTTTGTTGAGTCAACGCATGGAGGGTGTTGTTATATGCAAACTCGGCTAGCGGTAGATATGCCATCCAATCGTCTTGCTGATAGTTGATGCTGCATCGTAAGTACTGCTCCAAGACTTGGTTCACCCGTTCCGTTTGGCCATCAGTTTGAGGATGAAAAGCTGAAGAAAGCTTGATATCCACCTTCAATATCCCAAAGAGAGATCTCCAAAACTTTGACACGAACTGGGTACCTCGATCTGATATGATATCATCTGGTAGTCCATGATATCGATACACATTATCGAGAAAGAGTCTTGCTGTGACTTCACTGGACGATGTCTTCTTACAAGGAACAAAGTGTGCCATCTTCATAAGCCGATCTACCACGACAAAGATGCTGTCAAATGAGTTTGATGATGGCAAGTCTGTGATGAAGTCCATAGAAATTGAAGACCATGGTCAACGTGGAATTGGCAATGGCTGTAGAAGTCCATAAGGGCGATGCCGAGGATTCTTAGATCTTGAATAGATGTCACAAGAGAGGACAAAATCTTTCACATCCTTCCATATTTGGAGCCACCAAAAATCTCGGGAAATAAGCTCCAAGGTCTTATTGAATCCAAAATGTCCCGCAGTTGGAAAATCATGGCGAGATTGAAGAACTTGGAGTCGTGCTAGTCCTTTTGGAATATATAATCGCTCTTCAAAGTATAAAAGATCTCCCTCCACCTTGAACTTGTCGTCATTGGTACGTTGCTTGATATCAATGGCTACTGAATCTTTAATGGTCATAGCACGTACTTGGTTTAGGAAGTCAGCATCAAATGATACAATAGTAGCACAAAGTTGAAATCTCTCTGGCTTCAATAACGTTGTACATTGTTGATCAAACGCTGCTTCTCTAACCTTTGGTGCAAGATACGATCTCCTTGATAAAACATCGGATAGTCCTTACTGCCTTCCAGGTCGATAAGTGATAACAAAATCGAATCTAGATAGCGACATATTCCACCGAGCTTGACGTCGATTTAAAACTCGAGCCGTCATGAAATACTCCAAATTCTTATGATCCGTATATACGGTTACTGGATGTGTAGCTCCTTCAAGAAAGTGACGCCATTCTTCGAAAGAATCCACTATAGCAAGAAGTTCTTTATCATGGATCTCATAATTGATTTCAGGAGCAGAGAACTTCCGAGAATAGAATGCAACTGGATGGAGCTTCTTATCTTCACTTATTTGTGAAAGCACAGCTCCCAAAGCAAAATCTAAAGCATCAGTTTCTAAATAGAAGGCCTTTGTAAAGTTTGGATGTACCAAAATTGGAGCTGTAGTAAATGCTGTCTTCAAATCTTGAAACGCCTTCTCCGCCAAAGGTCCCCATTCCAACTTATTCTTGCATGTTAATCGAGTGAGAGGAGCAGCAACTTGAGAATAATTCTTGATGAAGATCCGATAGAAGTTAGCAAAACCAAGAAAGCATTGTACGTCTCTAACCGTCTTCGGAACCTCCCAAGACATGATTGCTTCTACTTTCTTGGGGTCCATCTTCAAACCTTCTGTAGTCGCAATGAACCCCAAAAATTCCATCTCCGTCTGGTGAAATAAACACTTTTCTAATTTGGCATATAGTCCTCGCTTGCATAGTTTCTCCAAGACCAAACGAACATGCTCCTCATGCTCTTCCTCGTTTTTAGAGAATATTAGAATATCGTCCAAGTAGATGACAACAAAATCGTCGAGGTGTTCTCGAAAGATGTCATTCATCATATGTTGGAAAACCGCTGGAGCATTGGTAAGACCAAAAGGCATGACATTATATTCGAAATGACCATACCTTGTATGGAATGCTGTCTTCCACTCATCTCCTTCCTTGATTCGTACGAGATTATAAGCTCCCCTTAGATCAATTTTTGTAAAGATCTTCGCACATCCAAGTTGTTCTAAGAGACTAGAAATCAAGGGTAATGGGTAACGATTTTTCTTTGTTACCTTGTTGAGGCCTCGATAGTCCACACACATCCGTAATGATCCATCTTTCTTCTTCACAAATAAGATGGGTGCTCCAGCTGATGATTTTGAATGACGAATGAAGTTCTTGGCTAGATTTTCGTCGATGTACTTTCGTAACTCTGCCAACTCCGTTTGCGATAGATTGTAGATTGGGCCAAAAGGTGGTTGTGCTCCTTCTTGCAAGTCTATGGCACAATCATATGGTTGGTGTTCCGGTAGTATGTCGGCGTTCTTCTTTTGAAACACGTCTTCAAAATCTTTATATTGCTCCAGTATACTTGCTGTTGAGATCTTCTCCTCGGTAGTTGGAGCCGCATAAATGACAAATGGAGTGCCTTCCTTAGATGATCTTATAAACGCTCTTGTTCCAATGAATAAGGATTTCTTTTTTCGAGGTTTTTTACTAGGTTTTATCTTGGGTGGTTTTGTGGAAAAAGTCATCTTCCGCAACCTCTTATTTATCAATGGATTATGTTTTTCCAACCAAGAAAGACCAAGAATAATAGGATTTGATGGGATTCTAATAATATTAAAAATAATATGACTACTATGGTCTTTAAACGTTACTTCTATAGGTTTTGATTCATGGGTGATGCTACCAGACAATAAAGGTCGCCCATCTATGACCTCAACATGAACAGGTTTTGATTTTTGTACTAAAGGGATATTATGACGCTTTGCAAATTCTTCGTCTAAAAAACAAGCAGATGCTCCTGAGTCTAGTAGTGCTAAGGTTCTCAGTTTTTGAGGGCCGATAAACAGAGGGATTGTAAAACAAAGTGCAGGTTGGGCAGAAAGAAAGGAACCTGATTGTTGTTGGGATATTTCATTGTCCAGCCGCACGGTTCCTACTGTGGCTGAGCATCCTCGTTTTCCTGAACAAATACTCCCCTAGTCTTGACTATGCCTCGATTTTGCTTTTTGGAGCAGTTTCCGACTTTGTGGCCTTCTCCACCGCAATACAAGCATAAATTTTCTTCCATACGTCACTTTTTTTCTTCTATAGTAAGAGATTTGATACGTACCACATCAATTTGCATGTCTTCCACCTCTGAATGCGAATTCACACCGCCTGCCGACATAGTTGGAGCATGGCGAATTATATGTTGTCTTGAGCGTTGGTCTTGGCGACGTTGGAATAGGCGATTATCGCACTTCACAGCTTGGCTAATGGCTTCATTGAGCGTTCGTGGATCAGGAAGAGTTAACAACAAATCCTTCACATCATCTCTTAAACCCCAATAGAATTGATTCATCAACGCTTCTTCATCCCAATTGATGTCGCATACTAATTGCCTAAAATCTGAAGCATAGATTGATGTAGAACGCATCCCTTGTCGTAGCGACCGGATCTTTGTTGTAGCCCATCGAACCTTATCGTGTTCACCAAATGCTTCCGCAAATGCTTCCAAAAAGGTTTCGAAGTTGTTTAATATGGATGATCGTTTCTCAAACAAAGGAGCAAACCATGATAGAGCTTGTCTCGTAAGTAAGGTTCCAACAAGCCCAACACGTGACTCCTCTGTTAGATATCGTTCGGGCTGTAAAACTGTTATCAACTTGATTTGATTGACGAATCCTCGAAACTTGGAACGTGTTCCATCAAACTTATCTGGAAGGCTAACTCGAGGCTCCTTATGTTGTAGAACTAGTGGTTCTTGTCGAACTTGAGGTAAAGTTGTTTCTCCAAGTGCCGAAATTTGAGGCTGGTGTAGTTTAGATTGTGCTATCCCAGATACTCCATCATTATGAAGCCTTGCCACCACTCCTTCAATCTCTGCAGTTCTTTGTGATAATGTAGCGAGGGCATTCATAATAGCATCTAACTTAGACTCCGAACTTTCTGTCATACTAATGTCTTGACCTCCAGCCATTCTAAAAGAAGGACAAAAATGACCCTATAAGAGGCAATATTGGTTTATAGGAGGGTAATCCACAACCTATAAAATGCCTTAAGAATTTCAAGAAGAGGGGTAATCCACTCTCTCCAAGAAGAATAAGACTCCAATATTGTAACAGAAGAAGTATCAGTTTAGAAGAGGGTAATCCGCAACCTCTAAAAAATGCTAGTATACCTTCAAGTAGAGGGGTAATCCACATTCTACTAAGAAAGAACTAGCTCTGATATCTCAAGTTAGTGTAGTCTCGACAAACTGTCACGGACACAAAATATAGACTTGAAATCTAACAAGAAGTTCAAGAAGAAGTGGCAGAACTAGATTAAACAGATGAGTACAAGAACAACACCAGAAAGGTGAGCTAGAACTCCAAGAGATGTGTTGTCGAGACTGAAGAACTCTTCAGCCTCGACTCCTATATATACTACTGGCCTATGGTTCTAAGGAAGCGCATCAAGAAGCTTCCCAAGAACTATGAAGCTTCTCGAGCAACTACCCAAGAATTAGGAAGCTTCTAAGGGAACTTCCTAGAATCTACTAGAATATTCTAAGAATCTTCTAGATCCTTCTAAGGGAATCTTTAGAGAATCTTTAGGGAATCTTCAAAGAATCTTTAATGAATCTTTGAAGAATATTCTAAGAGAATATTCAAGGAATCTTCTAGAAGTTTCTAGAGACTTCTTTCTAGAAGGTTCTAGAAACTTGTTTCTAGAAAGGTCTAAAGACTTTGTCCCTAACATTAGCCCATCCATGGTTAACATCAATGGGCTACTTTTTCATTTTATAAATCTTCCTAAAGATGATATTAAACTTTGATTTATGATCAATAAGTGCCAAGATTTGCTCCTTGAGGTCTTTTAGTCTCTTTTGAGCCTCCATAGTAGTTCTACTTCAAAAAGAATGTACAAATTGAATACTCATTTTCTCACCCTCAAATCTCTTATAAAAAGGACAATTAGACACATTTACTTCATTTATATCTATTCCATATTCCACCTCTTTGCCGCTTCTTGTTCTTCCATGATCTTTGCCTCTACTATAGCCTTAAGTAGCCACCTCCTTCTTCTTTTCAAATAGAATTTTTTTAAACCAAAGTGCACAAAGTTGGAAGAAGACTTGTCCTATCTCTTGGTCCTCTTCTTTGGTCAAATAGGAGTCTAATGCCTTCACTAAAACTTCGTCTACCATCACTTGCTTCTTCTTCTTAATTACATCAATAATAAATTCATAGAAGTTATTTTTTCTAATATTAAATGCCTCCCTCAAGGTGAACTCAATTTTTGTATCAAAAATCTTTTCTTCTAAAATTTCCTTTATATCAATAGATCTTTAAATATTTGATTGAAGCTTATAGAAAGGACCCTTATCTTTAAGCTTATTTGTACTTTCATTTTTTTTAATTTTTTATTCTATTTTTTTGAATTCTAAGTCCACTTCTTTGTTGAAATGAAGGTATTATATGCACTTGTAGATAGGAAGATCCTTCCCATCCTTGAGTAGTCTCCCCAATCTTTAGTGGTCTCTTTTTATTAGACAGCTCAACTATATCTTCTTGAGAGGACTTAATTCACTTTTCTTCTATAATGGCATCTTAGTCTTCTAAATCCTTATTTCCATTTAAAAAAGATTTGATGCTAATAGCATCAATTAGATCATTTCAATCCATTGCTCTCCTAATGGCCTCTACTCTTTTAACCATTACCTTTATTAGTAGCCTCAAAGTAGCTGCTATGCTCCTAATCTCTACTTCAATGATATAAGACTCAGGTTTTTTCATATGTAATCTACTTGCTCTTCCTATATAATCTTTTATAAGCTTCTTCATAACTCTTCTTCCAAAATTGAATTCCAAAGGTTGCCTAATAATAGTGAATCTCACTCTATATTTTTTAAAAAAGATAACTCTTTTTTTCAAGTCTTTATCATAATTAGAGCAATCTTTTTTTTCATACTCAAGACTATTATAATATATATACTTCTTAATAAATTTCTTTGATTCCTTGGATATATGTAAAGATATAGCTCTTTGGCTCTTTTTTCATTTATTCATCTTTATTCTCAATTCTCTCATGTTCTTAACCAATTCTTTAAGAGTATCTTTGAAAAAAATCTTACATGCCTCTTGGATTGGAATAGATGTCACAAGACTCAATGGAATTATTGGCATCATAGGTGATAGAGCTTTATGCTTCAAATTCCTTCCTATTATTTTTATCTGTTGTTGCTTAATCACCAATAGCACCATATCTTTTATTCTCTTCCAATCATTACTTAAACCTCTTTTAATGGACTTGTCAACTAAGAGCACAAAGAGCATATCTTCTATTGCTTCATTTGCTGCTTGCAAGAAGAGCTTGGTCTTTCTTATATCTAATAAAAGTCTCTTTGAAGATGATAGTTGAGAGAATTTTCTCTCAAACTTCCTAAAAAATTCATTAGAGACCATAGTCCTTCCTAATTGTTGGTCAACTTACTCCAAAAATAATCTCTTGGTGACTCTATTAAAAACTTCATCATAAAATTTATCTCTCAATTTTCCTTCAAAGTTACTTCAAGCCTCTAAATTGCGTCCATACAAATCCTTCACTCTCTTTTTAATTTCAAGAATGCATGCCAACTTAGAACTAAGAATATAGCAACTAAGAAGGATTTGATGTACCTCCATCTCTCTTACATGTACTTAAAAAACTTAATGATGTTCATCCTATCAAACCTCTTATAATTATTAACCATGCTTTGCAATGCCTTGGTCACCCCCTTCTCACTTTTTTATATTTTTTATTATCTCTCCATAAATATAGTCAAAGCTAAGAGCAAATCATAGGAATTGCTCATCCATTGCTATCACAAACATATGCATATAAGCCAATAATTACATGTATAAATAGGTAGAAGTAAGTAAAAATAGATAAAAGTAAGTTAATTCTATAATATTTGCTATGAAAGCTTCTTAGAAGCTCCATAGATGCTGCTTTGATTTTATAGGTGTCTTGAATTGACTTTTTGGATTAGAAACGTAGTCAACAAGTTGGCCATGTGCCACACATGTTGTTAGCTTGAAAACCAATTTAACTATGTGGCCCATACGTAAAAAAACTTACCTTGTAAGTCAAGGCATGTGTCCTATAAAGTCAACACATGTTAGAAGTCCTATAGAACATCGCCACGTAGCCTCTAGTTAGATAGTATATATAGAGATAAGAGTGAAGCCTTCTTTACTCTTGTCAATTCTTTTCTTGCTTCCAATTTAGTTTCAAGGGTCTTTAGTTTTCTTGGCTTTTGGCAATAGCCATTCCAGTTTCTTTCTTAATATATATATCAAATTATTTCTATTTTGTCATCTTTCTTTGAGAGAAGTCTCATTTGTTTATTTTTTTTTATCATATTCTTCTCTTTGACAGATTGATAAGAGTGCACTTACAATATCAGAGTTTTGTCTAATCTTGATTAAGAGTGGATTATCTCTTTCTCTTGATAAGACATAAGCATATTAGAAGTTGCGGATTACCTTCTTTTAAACTGATATTGTCCTTCGTATTTTCTTTATTCTCAAGCCCTCTCTTCTATTTGTCTTGAGCGATATTAGACATCTTCTCTTTTTTAAGTGTTATAATGGCAAAATTTGTAGAAATGAAGAGTGCAATGGTACAAATGCAAGAGCAATTGAGGAAGTTAATGCTTGCAATGCATCAACTCAATTTACCACCACAAGGAGTAACAAGATTGGTAGGAAGTGTAGATATAGAAATGATTGGAGCTACTTCAACATCTACACCAAATCATATCCCTTTTATTATGGTGGAACACCCTTCTAGTATTAGAGAACCAAGAATTGTCCTACTTGAGAAGTTTGATGGCACCAGATCAAAGTTTAGAGGATTTATCAATCAAGTACAACTTGTGATTGAACTTCAACCCCAAAGTTATCCAACTTCAGGATCATAAGTTAGATTTATTTGTATGCTACTTTTAGATTCAGTATTATCATGGTTTTCATCTTTTCTTGAATGACGAGATCCTATATTGAATAATCTAGAGGCATTTTTGGCAGAGTTTTGATCCATGTATGGAGAACATGATGCAATTCGTATTGCAACTAATAAGATCCATATTTTGAGACAAGACAATCGATCAGTAACGTTGTATGCTTCACAATTTTGATAACTTGCAACTGATATCAAGTGAAATGATGCTGCACTTATTAGCCAATTTTTCTATGGATTACAATATGAGATAAAAAAATTAATGTTCAACTTACTTGATCCTCAAACATTGAGTAAAGCAATTGACTTTGCTGTGAAGTGCGACAATCGTCTTTTTGAATTTCAATCTGACAACCGTACGAGTGGACTTTAACATTACTATAATTCAATGACAACACCAACATCTCTTCAATACATACATTTGAAAGTAGTGGATATGTAAATTGATGCAGTATATTTCAAACCTCTTACTTAGCAAGAAAAGACTCATTGTCGTCAGGAAGGATTGTACTTATATTGTGGAGAACCTAAGAACACTGCTCAACATTACCCAAAGAAGTGACACAACTATAAAATGAGGAGTATGATGATCAAAGAAGATAGCATGTCGGAAAACAAATTTTTCCAACTACAATAGGGACTATGCGGCTGGAACCTTGTACAACGTTTAATGAAGGTCCTATCCTCTCCTTAGAACCCTTTCCATATTTTACGATAAATATTATTCTAGGACCTAAACATCACAAAGCCTCTACCTTGCTAGATTCAAGAGCCTTAGTATGTTTTTTAGATGAAGAATTTGCTAAAAGACATAGCATATTTTTAGTAAAGAAAACTAAACTTGTTCATGTAGATGTCATAGATGGTTGTCCGTTGTCTTCAGGAGATGTTACTCATGAAATCCTTCTTATAGAAATAGCAACTAATGGTTATAGTAGCTTTGTAATATTTAATATCATTAGATCTCCTTCTAATCCAATCATTTTAGGTTTATCATGGCTAGAAAAATATAATCCTAAAATAAATTGGACTTCTCGTAGACTTGACTTTTCTAAAAGTATAACGAAGAGTATAGTTAATCAAGTAAAAAGACATAAATCTAGTACAATTAAACCTATATTTGTAGGTACAAGAACTTACTTGCATGCTGCAAAAGAAGGATCATCTTGTGTCATTTATGCCACACCTGTTTCTACTGGTAGAAAGACTTCAATTGGCATTCCAAGTCAATATCAAGATTTTTAAGATGTATTTGAAAAAAAGAATAAAGATATTGTTTTAGAACATTGTTCCTATGACTGCTCAATTTACCTTCAAGAAAGAGTACAACCGCCATTTGAACCAATCTACAATTTATCTTAAAATGAATTGGCTAAACTCAAGGAGTATATTGAAGAGAATTTGGCCAAGAACTTCATACGCCATGCCAAATCTCCAATTTTATTTGTGAAGAAAAAAGACAGATCATTGTGAATGTGTGTCGATTATTAAGGATTCAACAAAATCACTATAAAAAATAAGTACCCGCTATCTTTGATATCTGGATTCTTTGATCAATTAAATCAAACTAAGATCTATAAAAAAATAGATCTACGAGGAGCATACAATCTGGTATGCATTAAAGAAAGAGATGAATGAAAGACTACATTTCGAACAAGGTATGGACATTTCAAATACAACGTCATGCCTTTTGGACTTACAAATGCACCAACAACATTCCAACAGCTAATGAATGATGTTTTTTGGGAGTTTTTAGATGATTTTGTTGTCTGTTACCTAAACGACATCTTTATCTATTCTAAAAACATAGAAGAACATGAACTTCATATTCGTCGTGTGTTACAAAAATTAAGAGATGTGGGACTCTATACCAAGATAGAAAAGTGTATATTTCACACTACTCAAGTTGACTTCTTAGGATACATCATTTTAAATAATTAACTTATAATAGATCATAAGAAAGTTTAAACTATTTGTTAGGGACATAGTCCTTAGACCTTTCTAGAGACAAGTTTCTAGAACCTTCTAGAAAGAAGTCTCTAGAAACTTCTAGAAGATTTTTTGAATATTCTCTTAAAATATTCTTCAAAGATTTCCTAAAGATTCTTTGAAGATTCTCTTAGAAGGGTCTAGAAGATTCTTAGAATATTCTAGTAGATTCTAGGAAGTTACTTGAGAAGCTTCCTAACTCTTGGGTAGTTGCTCGAGAAACTTCATAGTTCTTGGGAAGCTTCTTGATGCGCTTCCTTAGAACCATAGGCCAGTAGTATATATAGGAGTCGAGGCTGAAGAGTTCTTCAATCTCGACAACACATCTCTTGGAGTTCTAGCTCACCTTTCTGGTGTTGTTCTTGTACTCATCTGTTTAATCTAGTTCTGCCACTTCTTCTTGAACTTCTTGTTAGATTTCAAGTCTATATTTTGTGTCCGTGACAGTTTGTCGAGACTACACTAACTTGAGATATGAGAGCTAGTTCTTTCTTAGTAGAATGTGGATTACTCCTCTACTTGAAGGTATACTAGCATTTTTTAGAGGTTGCGGATTACCCTCTTCTAAACTGATACTTCTTCTGTTACAATATTGGAGTCTTATTCTTCTTGGAGAGAGTGGATTACCCCTCTTCTTGAAATTCTTAAGGCATTTTATAGGTTGTGGATTACCCTCCTATAAACCAATATTGCCTCTTATAGGGTCATTTTTGTCCTTCTTTTAGAATGGCTGGAGGTCAAGACATTAGTATGACAGAAAGTTCGGAGTCTAAGTTAGATGCTATTATGAATGCCCTCGCTACATTATCACAAAGAACTGCAGAGATTGAAGGAGTGGTGGCAAGGCTTCATAATGATGGAGTATCTGGGATAGCATAATCTAAACTACACCAGCCTCAAATTTTGGCACTTGGAGAAACAACTTTACCTCAAGTTCGACAAGAACCACTAGTTCTACAACATAAGGAGCCTCGAGTTAGCCTTCCAGATAAGTTTGATGGAACACGTTCCAAGTTTCGAGGATTCGTCAATCAAATCAAGTTGATAACAGTTTTACAGCCCGAACGATATCTAACAGAGGAGTCACGTGTTGGGCTTGTTGGAACCTTACTTACGAGACAAGCTCTATCATGGTTTGCTCCTTTGTTTGAGAAACGATCATCCATATTAAACAACTTCGAAACCTTTTTGGAAGCATTTGCGGAAGCATTTGGTGAACACGATAAGGTTCGATGGGCTACAACAAAGATCCGGTCGCTACGACAAGGGATGCGTTCTACATCAATCTATGCTTCAGATTTTAGGCAATTAGTATGCGACATCAATTGGGATGAAGAAGCGTTGATGAATCAATTCTATTGGGGTTTAAGAGATGATGTGAAGGATTTGTTGTTAACTCTTCCTGATCCACGAACGCTCAATGAAGCCATTAGCCAAGCTGTGAAGTGCGATAATCGCCTATTCCAACGTCGCCAAGACCAACGCTCAAGACAACATATAATTCGCCATGCTCCAACTATGTCGGCAGGCGGTGTGAATTCGCATTCAGAGGTGGAAGACATGCAAATTGATGTGGTACGTATCAAATCTCTTACTATAGAAGAAAAAAAGTGACGTATGGAAGAAAATTTATGCTTGTATTGCGGTGGAGAAGGCCACAAAGTCGGAAACTGCTCCAAAAAGCAAAATCGAGGCATAGTCAAGACTAGGGGAGTATTTGTTCAGGAAAACGAGGATGCTCAGCCACAGTAGGAACCGTGCGGCTGGACAATGAAATATCCCAACAACAATCAGGTTCCTTTCTTTCTGCCCAACCTGCACTTTGTTTTACAATCCCTCTGTTTATCGGCCCTCAAAAACTGAGAACCTTAGCACTACTAGACTCAGGAGCATCTGCTTGTTTTTTAGACGAAGAATTTGCAAAGCGTCATAATATCCCTTTAGTACAAAAATCAAAACCTGTTCATGTTGAGGTCATAGATGGGCGACCTTTATTGTCTGGTAGCATCACCCATGAATCAAAACCTATAGAAGTAACGTTTAAAGACCATAGTAGTCATATTATTTTTAATATTATTAGAATCCCATCAAATCCTATTATTCTTGGTCTTTCTTGGTTGGAAAAACATAATCCATTGATAAATAAGAGGTTGCGGAAGATGACTTTTTCCACAAAACCACCCAAGATAAAACCTAGTAAAAAACCTCGAAAAAAGAAATCCTTATTCATTGGAACAAGAGCGTTTATAAGATCATCTAAGGAAGGCACTCCATTTGTCATTTATGCGGCTCCAACTACCGAGGAGAAGATCTCAACAGCAAGTATACTGGAGCAATATAAAGATTTTGAAGACGTGTTTCAAAAGAAGAACGCCGACATACTACCGGAACACCAACCATATGATTGTGCCATAGACTTGCAAGAAGGAGCACAACCACCTTTTGGCCCAATCTACAATCTATCGCAAACGGAGTTGGCAGAGTTACGAAAGTACATCGACGAAAATCTAGCCAAGAACTTCATTCGTCATTCAAAATCATCAGCTGGAGCACCCATCTTATTTGTGAAGAAGAAAGATGGATCATTACGGATGTGTGTGGACTATCGAGGCCTCAACAAGGTAACAAAGAAAAATCGTTACCCATTACCCTTGATTTCTAGTCTCTTAGAACAACTTGGATGTGCGAAGATCTTTACAAAAATTGATCTAAGGGGAGCTTATAATCTCGTACGAATCAAGGAAGGAGATGAGTGGAAGACAGCATTCCATACAAGGTATGGTCATTTCGAATATAATGTCATGCCTTTTGGTCTTACCAATGCTCCAGCGGTTTTCCAACATATGATGAATGACATCTTTCGAGAACACCTCGACGATTTTGTTGTCATCTACTTGGACGATATTCTAATATTCTCTAAAAACGAGGAAGAGCATGAGGAGCATGTTCGTTTGGTCTTGGAGAAACTATGCAAGCGAGGACTATATGCCAAATTAGAAAAGTGTTTATTTCACCAGACGGAGATGGAATTTTTGGGGTTCATTGCGACTACAGAAGGTTTGAAGATGGACCCCAAGAAAGTAGAAGCAATCATGTCTTGGGAGGTTCCGAAGACGGTTAGAGACGTACAATGCTTTCTTGGTTTTGCTAACTTCTATCGGATCTTCATCAAGAATTATTCTCAAGTTGCTGCTCCTCTCACTCGATTAACATGCAAGAATAAGTTGGAATGGGGACCTTTGGCGGAGAAGGCGTTTCAAGATTTGAAGACAGCATTTACTATAGCTCCAATTTTGGTACATCCAGACTTTACAAAGGCCTTCTATTTAGAAACTGATGCTTTAGATTTTGCTTTGGGAGCTGTGCTTTCACAAATAAGTGAAGATAAGAAGCTCCATCCAGTTGCATTCTATTCTCGGAAGTTCTCTGCTCCTGAAATCAATTATGAGATCCATGATAAGGAACTTCTTGCTATAGTGGATTCTTTCGAAGAATGGCGTCACTTTCTTGAAGGAGCTACACATCCAGTAACCGTATATACGGATCACAAGAATTTGGAGTATTTCATGACGGCTCGAGTTTTAAATCGACGTCAAGTTCGGTGGAATATGTCGCTATCTAGATTCGATTTTGTTATCACTTATCGACCTGGAAGGCAGTAAGGACTATCCGATGTTTTATCAAGGAGATCGTATCTTGCACCAAAGGTTAGAGAAGCAGCGTTTGATCAACAATGTACAACGTTATTGAAGCCAGAGAGATTTCAACTTTGTGCTACTATTGTATCATTTGATGCTGACTTCCTAAACCAAGTACGTGCTATGACCATTAAAGATTCAGTAGCCATTGATATCAAGCAACGTACCAATGACGACAAGTTCAAGGTGGAGGGAGATCTTTTATACTTTGAAGAGCGATTATATATTCCAAAAGGACTAGCACGACTCCAAGTTCTTCAATCTCGCCATGATTTTCCAACTGCGGGACATTTTGGATTCAATAAGACCTTGGAGCTTATTTCCCGAGATTTTTGGTGGCTCCAAATATGGAAGGATGTGAAAGATTTTGTCCTCTCTTGTGACATCTATTCAAGATCTAAGAATCCTCGGCATCGCCCTTATGGACTTCTACAGCCATTGCCAATTCCACGTTGACCATGGTCTTCAATTTCTATGGACTTCATCACAGACTTGCCATCATCAAACTCATTTGACAGCATCTTTGTCGTGGTAGATCGGCTTATGAAGATGGCACACTTTGTTCCTTGTAAGAAGACATCGTCCAGTGAAGTCACAGCAAGACTCTTTCTCGATAATGTGTATCGATATCATGGACTACCAGATGATATCATATCAGATCGAGGTACCCAGTTCGTGTCAAAGTTTTGGAGATCTCTCTTTGGGATATTGAAGGTGGATATCAAGCTTTCTTCAGCTTTTCATCCTCAAACTGATGGCCAAACGGAACGGGTGAACCAAGTCTTGGAGCAGTACTTACGATGCAGCATCAACTATCAGCAAGACGATTGGATGGCATATCTACCGCTAGCCGAGTTTGCATATAACAACACCCTCCATGCGTTGACTCAACAAACACCATTCTTTTCCAACTATGGGTATCATCCGAAGCTTGATTTATTGAGTCCGTCAATAAATAACAATCCAGCAGCTGAAGGATTTGCGAAGCAACTATCAGAGCTTCAAACTATGTTTAAGCTTCAATTACAATCCGCTCAAGAATCCTATAAGACGTCTGCAGATAGATTTCGGAATCCAGCACCTACTTTCAAAGTTGGAGACAAAGCCTGGCTTCTTCGACAAAATATCAAGACCAAGCGACCATGTGATAAGTTGGACTATCGAAGATTGGGACCATTTATCATCCAGAAGCAAATTAATCCAGTGGCATACTGGCTGGAGTTACCGGCTTCTATGAAGGTACATCCAGTCTTTCATGTTTCTCTGTTGGAACCTTATCGAGAGTCATCTTTTTCTGGAAGAGTGCAATGTCTGCCACCTAGTATTGAAATCGAGAACCACGAAGAATACGAGGTTGAAAAGGTATTGGATTCACGGCGAAGGTGGAGAAAGTTAGAATATCTTGTTCATTGGTGCGGCTATGACATTAATGAGCGAACGTGGGAGTCAGCTGAAAATCTTGCGAATGCGCCACAAAAGATACAGGAGTTTCATCAACGACATCCCGATAAACCTAAATCAATTCGATGATAGCTTCTTTCTGAAGCTTGTTCTCCCAACAATATAAGAAAAGGGGAGAGCACCAGCAAAATTCATAGTTGATGTAGTCATTCTTTCCAAGATAGCGTAGAACTTTGTTAGTAGCCCAAGTTTGTTCTTATTGTTTTAGCCTTTGAATATGGATAGCCAAGATACTACACTTGTCATGTCATCTCAAGCAACTAGCTCACGAAGACGACTGCGAGATGAAGAACCGCTTGCACCACGACGATGTCGAAGGATTCCGAGCAACAGATTGCTGGTGATTGTATTTGAGGTGGAGCCTGCCTACAATGGTCAGCCAGAAGGAGTGTTTGCAAGACAATTTCACAATGAAGACACGAAGGTTCATGCTTGGTCAGAAGTTGAAGGCGTAGGCCACTACCGTTGGCTTCAAGGACCATTGAATCACTTGCCTCGTGAACAACAATTGGAGTTCATAGCAGAGGTTATGCGACAAATCTTCATTTTCTTGCGTTGGTATTGACTGACGATAACATTGCTTCTCGGAGACCTCGAAGCTAAAAGAAGAGGTGATGTTAGGGACATAGTCCTTAGACCTTTCTAAAGACAAGTTTCTAGAACCTTCTAGAAAGAAGTCTCTAGAAACTTCTAGAAGATTCCTTGAATATTCTCTTAGAATATTCTTCAAAGATTCTCTAAAGATTCTTTGAAGATTCCTTAAAGATTTTCTAAAGATTCCCTTAGAAGGGTCTAGAAGATTCTTAGAATATTCTAGTAGATTCTAGGAAGTTCCCTGAGAAGCTTCCTAACTCTTGGGTAGTTGCTCGAGAAGCTTCATAGTTCTTGGGAAGCTTCTTGATGCGCTTCCTTAGAACTATAGGCCAATAGTATATATAGGAGTCGAGGCTGAAGAGTTCTTCAGTCTCGACAACACATCTCTTGGAGTTCTAGTTCACCTTTCTGGTATTGTTCTTGTACTCATCTGTTTAATCTAGTTCTGCCACTTCTTCTTGAACTTCTTGTTAGATTTCAAGTCTATATTTTGTGTCCGTGACACTATTATGGATTAGAAGATTGAAAACGGTAAGAGATATTCAATGCTTTTTGAGATTTGCCAATTACTATCGAATCTTTATTAAAGACTTCTCTCAAGTTGTAGCTCTACTTATACATTTGACTTGTAAAGACAAATTTCAATGGAATCAAGAAGAAGAAGTAGCATTTGAAGCTTTGAAGATAGACTTTGTTTTTGCACTAATATTATATCATGTCAATTTTTCTAAGCCATTTTTTTATGGAAATAGATGCATCAGACTTTGCTTTGGGTGCCGCATCGTCACAAATGGGAATAGATGATAAACTTCATCTAATAGCTTTTCATTGTAGAAAATTTTCAGCAGCCAAAATCAACTATGAGATCCATGAAAAAGAACTTCTTGTAATTGTGGATTCGTTTCAAGAATGGTGCTATTATCTAGAAGGTGCTTCTAGCTCAGTCATAGTGTATACAGATCACAAGAACCTTGAATATTTTATATCAACATGTATTTTGAATTGTCGCCAAGCTCATTGAAGTATGTCTTTGTCAAGATTCGAATTCATGATCACTTATCGACCAAAAAAACAAAAAGGTTTGTTAGATGCACTCTCTAAAAGATTTTACCTTATATCAAAAGAAAAAGATGCTGCTTTCGATCAACAACAAATAATTCTCTTGAAGCCAGAGCATCTTCATATTTGAGCAATGAAATCAATACTAACTATTGATTCAACTTTCATTAAGCAAGTTCAATCAAGTATGTCTTTTGATCCTCTTATTTGTGATACTAAGGAAAATCCTTCAAAGTCTTATGATAATTCTAAATTTGAATTCAAGACGAATCTACTATATTTTGAGGGACGCCTATCTGTTCTATAAGATGAAGCTCGATTACGTGTTCTTCAAGCTCATCATGATTTTCTAGCAGTAGGACATTTTGGGTACAATAAAACTTTGGAACTAATATCGAGGGACTTTTGAAGGCCCCAAATGTAGAAAGTAGTCAAAGATTTTGTACAATCTTGTGATCTTTGTTCGAGATCAAAAACTCCTCGTCATCAACCTTATCGACTTTTTTAGCCACTACCCATTCCAAAACAACCATGGTCTTCTATTTTTATGGATTTCATCACAAATCTTCTAATCTCAAGTTCTTATGACTCTATATTCATGATAGTAGATCGTTTTACCAAGATGACACATTTCGTACTATGTACAAAATCTATCATAAGTGAAGAAACAACTAAGTTCTTATTTGATAATATCTATCGCTATCATGGATTATCCAAGGATATTATATCAGATAGAGGAACTCAATTTGTATCAAGATTTTAGCGGACTCTTTTCAAGTTTCTAAAAGTGGATATAAAACTATCTTCGATATTCCATCGTCAAACTAATGGACAAATCATCAGGAGTTGTTCCTACCTCTAATAAAATCACCAAACATTGGGAGTCCCTTCTAAGGTCATGATACCAAACACGTTGTATCTTGCAATCTATTCGAGAAAGAACATGTCGTTCTTGAAGATCTTCATCTCAATTACATCATCTTGAAGGTTGTGACAATCGTAATGTCTCATCCGATAGCTCAGCAAATGAAGGCTCTTGAATCAAATTTGCTGGTTGTTGGTTCTCTATCTCCTCAGTGTCACAACTACAAAAAAGCTACAAACAAGGATTAAAAGTAAAATGTTATCTTACTTAGATCTTGTTTCTTTTATAAGAAAGGTTTTTTATCTTGATTTTGATGGATGTTGTCGATGAAAAGCCTCCATTGCCTTTGCTACATTTGCAAGATTCTTTACTGGCTCCCATGTGCGTTCACTAATATCATATCAGCGCCAATGGAGAAGATATTCTAATTTATTTCAGAGCCGTCTTGAATCTAAGACTTCTTCCACTTCAAACTCTTCATTATTGTCTACTTCTATAAGAGGAGATAGAGCTTGTTTTCTTTTTGGTATGTCCATTATCTTGTATGGTTCAAGAAGAGATACGTGGAATATTAGATGGATTTTCATTGACTCCGGTAGGTGTAAACGATATGCAACTGGATTGATTTGTGCAGAAATAGAAAATGGTCCAAACTTTCAATAGTCCAACTTGTCATAAAGACGAGTGGTCTTGATATTGTGATAAAGTAACCATACCTTATCACCCATGTAGAATGGTGGTTGTTCCTTTCGATAGACATCCGCATTGACATTTTGTTGTTCTTGAGCTTCTTTTAACTACGCCTTCATCATTGCATGTAGCTATGACAAATGAATTGCCAAATCTTTTGCATCACGATTATCAACTTTTAAAAAGTCAAAAGTATCAAGTCGTGGATGATAACCGTAATTGGTAAAGAAAGATGTTTATTTTATAGAATACTATACCGTGTTATTGTAAGCAAACTTTGCCAATGGCAAAAGAGTTGTCCAATTATCTTGTTGATAGTTAATGGTACATCTTAAATAGTGCTCCAAAACTTGATTAATAACTTGATTAAACTTGATTAACTTGATTAACTTGCTCAGTTTGTCCATCAGTTTGAGGATGGAATATCGAAGATAGTTTTATATCCACTTTTAGAAACTTGAAAAGAGTCCGCTAAAATCTTGATACAAATTGAGTTCCTCTATCTGATATAATATCCTTGGATAATCCATGATAGCGATAGATATTATCAAATAAGAACTTAGTTGTTTCTTCACTTATGATAGATTTTGTACATAGTACGAAATGTGTCATCTTGGTAAAACGATCTACTATCATGAATATAGAGTCATAAGAACTTGAGATTAGAAGATTTGTGATGAAATCCATAAAAATAGAAGACCATGGTTGTTTTGGAATGGGTAGTGGCTAAAAAAGTCGATAAGGTTGATGACGAGGAGTTTTTGATCTCGAACAAAGATCACAAGATTGTACAAAATCTTTGACTACTTTCTACATTTGGGGCCTTCAAAAGTCCCTCGATATTAGTTCCAAAGTTTTATTGTACCCAAAATGTCCTACTGCTAGAAAATCATGATGAGCTTGAAGAACACGTAATCGAGCTTCATCTTATAGAACAGATAGGCGTCCCTCAAAATATAGTAGATTCGTCTTGAATTCAAATTTAGAATTATCATAAGACTTTGAAGGATTTTCCTTAGTATCACAAATAAGAGGATCAAAAGACATACTTGATTGAACTTGCTTAATGAAAGTTGAATCAATAGTTAGTATTGATTTCATTGCTCAAATATGAAGATGCTCTGGCTTCAAGAGAATTATTTGTTGTTGATCGAAAGTAGCATCTTTTTCTTTTGATATAAGGTAAAATCTTTTAGAGAGTGCATCTAACAAACCTTTTTGTTTTTTTGGTCGATAAGTGATCATGAATTCGAATCTTGACAAAGACATACTTCAATGAGCTTGGCGACAATTCAAAATACATGTTGATATAAAATATTCAAGGTTCTTGTGATCTGTATACACTATGACTGAGCTAGAAGCACCTTCTAGATAATAGCACCATTCTTGAAACGAATCCACAATTACAAGAAGTTCTTTTTCATGGATCTCATAGTTGATTTTGGCTGCTGAAAATTTTCTACAATGAAAAGCTATTAGATGAAGTTTATCATCTATTCCCATTTGTGACGATGCGGCACCCAAAGCAAAGTCTGATGCATCTATTTCCATAAAAAAATGGCTTAGAAAAATTGACATGATATAATATTAGTGCAAAAACAAAGTCTATCTTCAAAGCTTCAAATGCTACTTCTTCTTCTTGATTCCATTGAAATTTGTCTTTACAAGTCAAATGTATAAGTAGAGCTACAACTTGAGAGAAGTCTTTAATAAAGATTCGATAGTAATTGGCAAATCTCAAAAAGCATTGAATATCTCTTACCGTTTTCAATCTTCTAATCCATAATAGTGTCACGGACACAAAATATAGACTTGAAATCTAACAAGAAGTTCAAGAAGAAGTGGCAGAACTAGATTAAACAGATGAGTACAAGAACAATACCAGAAAGGTGAACTAGAACTCCAAGAGATGTGTTGTCGAGACTGAAGAACTCTTCAGCCTCGACTCTTATATATACTATTGGCCTATGGTTCTAAGGAAGCGCATCAAGAAGCTTCCCAAGAACTATGAAGCTTCTCGAGCAACTACCCAAGAGTTAGGAAGCTTCTCAGGGAACTTCCTAGAATCTACTAGAATATTCTAAGAATCTTCTAGACCCTTCTAAGGGAATCTTTAGAAAATCTTTAAGGAATCTTCAAAGAATCTTTAGAGAATCTTTGAAGAATATTCTAAGAGAATATTCAAGGAATCTTCTAGAAGTTTCTAGAGACTTCTTTCTAGAAGGTTCTAGAAACTTGTCTTTAGAAAGGTCTAAGGACTATGTCCCTAACATCACCTCTTCTTTTAGCTTCGAGGTCTCCGAGAAGCAATGTTATCGTCAGTCAATACCAACGCAAGAAAATGAAGATTTGTCGCATAACCTCTGCTATGAACTCCAATTGTTGTTCACGAGGCAAGTGATTCAATGGTCCTTGAAGCCAACGGTAGTGGCCTACGCCTTCAACTTCTGACCAAGCATGAACCTTCGTGTCTTCATTGTGAAATTGTCCTGCAAACACTCCTTCTGGCTGACCATTGTAGGCAGGCTCCACCTCAAATACAATCACCAGCAATCTGTTGCTCGGAATCCTTCGACATCGTCGTGGTGCAAGCGGTTCTTCATCTCGCAGTCGTCTTCGTGAGCTAGTTGCTTGAGATGACATGACAAGTGTAGTATCTTGGCTATCCATATTCAAAGGCTAAAACAATAAGAACAAACTTGGGCTACTAACAAAGTTCTACGCTATCTTGGAAAGAATGACTACATCAACTATGAATTTTGCTGGTGCTCTCCCCTTTTCTTATATTGTTGGGAGAACAAGCTTCAGAAAGAAGCTATCATCGAATTGATTTAGGTTTATCGGGATGTCGTTGATGAAACTCCTGTATCTTTTGTGGCGCATTCGCAAGATTTTCAGCTGACTCCCACGTTCGCTCATTAATGTCATAGCCGCACCAATGAACAAGATATTCTAACTTTCTCCACCTTCGCCGTGAATCCAATACCTTTTCAACCTCGTATTCTTCGTGGTTCTCGATTTCAATACTAGGTGGCAGACATTGCACTCTTCCAGAAAAAGATGACTCTCGATAAGGTTCCAACAGAGAAACATGAAAGACTGGATGTACCTTCATAGAAGCCGGTAACTCCAGCCAGTATGCCACTGGATTAATTTGCTTCTGGATGATAAATGGTCCCAATCTTCGATAGTCCAACTTATCACATGGTCGCTTGGTCTTGATATTTTGTCGAAGAAGCCAGGCTTTGTCTCCAACTTTGAAAGTAGGTGCTGGATTCCGAAATCTATCTGCAGACGTCTTATAGGATTCTTGAGCGGATTGTAATTGAAGCTTAAACATAGTTTGAAGCTCTGATAGTTGCTTCGCAAATCCTTCAGCTGCTGGATTGTTATTTATTGACGGACTCAATAAATCAAGCTTCGGATGATACCCATAGTTGGAAAAGAATGGTGTTTGTTGAGTCAACGCATGGAGGGTGTTGTTATATGCAAACTCGGCTAGCGGTAGATATGCCATCCAATCGTCTTGCTGATAGTTGATGCTGCATCGTAAGTACTGCTCCAAGACTTGGTTCACCCGTTCCGTTTGGCCATCAGTTTGAGGATGAAAAGCTGAAGAAAGCTTGATATCCACCTTCAATATCCCAAAGAGAGATCTCCAAAACTTTGACACGAACTGGGTACCTCGATCTGATATGATATCATCTGGTAGTCCATGATATCGATACACATTATCGAGAAAGAGTCTTGCTGTGACTTCACTGGACGATGTCTTCTTACAAGGAACAAAGTGTGCCATCTTCATAAGCCGATCTACCACGACAAAGATGCTGTCAAATGAGTTTGATGATGGCAAGTCTGTGATGAAGTCCATAGAAATTGAAGACCATGGTCGACGTGGAATTGGCAATGGCTGTAGAAGTCCATAAGGGCGATGCCGAGGATTCTTAGATCTTGAATAGATGTCACAAGAGAGGACAAAATCTTTCACATCCTTCCATATTTGGAGCCACCAAAAATCTCGGGAAATAAGCTCCAAGGTCTTATTGAATCCAAAATGTCCCGCAGTTGGAAAATCATGGCGAGATTGAAGAACTTGGAGTCGTGCTAGTCCTTTTGGAATATATAATCGCTCTTCAAAGTATAAAAGATCTCCCTCCACCTTGAACTTGTCGTCATTGGTACGTTGCTTGATATCAATGGCTACTGAATCTTTAATGGTCATAGCACGTACTTGGTTTAGGAAGTCAGCATCAAATGATACAATAGTAGCACAAAGTTGAAATCTCTCTGGCTTCAATAACGTTGTACATTGTTGATCAAACGCTGCTTCTCTAACCTTTGGTGCAAGATACGATCTCCTTGATAAAACATCGGATAGTCCTTGCTGCCTTCCAAGTCGATAAGTGATAACAAAATCGAATCTAGATAGCGACATATTCCACCGAACTTGACGTCGATTTAAAACTCGAGCCGTCATGAAATACTCCAAATTCTTGTGATCCGTATATACGGTTACTGGATGTGTAGCTCCTTCAAGAAAGTGACGCCATTCTTCGAAAGAATCCACTATAGCAAGAAGTTCCTTATCATGGATCTCATAATTGATTTCAGGAGCAGAGAACTTCCGAGAATAGAATGCAACTGGATGGAGCTTCTTATCTTCACTTATTTGTGAAAGCACAGCTCCCAAAGCAAAATCTAAAGCATCAGTTTCTAAATAGAAGGCCTTTGTAAAGTCTGGATGTACCAAAATTGGAGCTATAGTAAATGCTGTCTTCAAATCTTGAAACGCCTTCTCCGCCAAAGGTCCCCATTCCAACTTATCCTTGCATGTTAATCAAGTGGGAGGAGCAGCAACTTGAGAATAATTCTTGATGAAGATCCGATAGAAGTTTGCAAAACCAAGAAAGCATTGTATGTCTTTAACCGTCTTCGGAACCTCCCAAGACATGATTGCTTCTACTTTCTTGGGGTCCATCTTCAAACCTTCTGTAGTCGCAATGAACCCCAAAAATTCCATCTCCGTCTGGTGAAATAAACACTTTTCTAATTTGGCATATAGTCCTCGCTTGCATAGTTTCTCCAAGACCAAACGAACATGCTCCTCATGCTCTTCCTCGTTTTTAGAGAATATTAGAATATCGTCCAAGTAGATGACAACAAAATCGTCGAGGTGTTCTCGAAAGATGTCATTCATCATATGTTGAAAAACCGCTGAAGCATTGGTAAGACCAAAAGGCATGACATTATATTCGAAATGACCATACCTTGTATGGAATGCTGTCTTCCACTCATCTCCTTCCTTGATTCGTACGAGATTATAAGCTCCCCTTAGATCAATTTTTGTAAAGATCTTCGCACATCCAAGTTGTTCTAAGAGACTAGAAATCAAGGGTAATGGGTAACGATTTTTCTTTGTTACCTTGTTGAGGCCTCGATAGTCCACACACATCCGTAATGATCCATCTTTCTTCTTCACAAATAAGATGGGTGCTCCAGCTGATGATTTTGAATGACGAATGAAGTTCTTGGCTAGATTTTCGTCGATGTACTTTCGTAACTCTGCCAACTCCATTTGCGATAGATTGTAGATTGGGCCAAAAGGTGGTTGTGCTCCTTCTTGCAAGTCTATGGCACAATCATATGGTCGGTGTTCCAGTAGTATGTCGGCGTTCTTCAATTTAAAGGATTTCTAATTTTCTTTGCTTTTGGCAATAGCCATTCCAGTTTCTTTCTTAATATACATATCAAGTTATTTCTATTTTTTCATCTTTCTTTGAGAGAAGTCTCACTTGTTTATTTATTTTTATCATGTTCTTGTCCTTGAGAATTACTACTGTGATTGATCTTTTTACTCATTTCGGAAGAAACTTCCCAGAATAAATCCGTATAGGAGGATTCGAACACGGGAAATGACTAGTTGCTTAAGCGTTTATGTTAGGGTCACACAATCAATTACCTCCTGAATGTATCGTCTCTATTTCCAATATCTCCTCCTTCACCTTATCGGTCTCTTCCTTACATTAATTTAATCATACCAATAACTGCTATTTCTACCAATATATTCACCCTCATAATCTCTAATTGTAATACTGCGCCCTCACAGCTTTCGACACACAATTACCCTCGTTCCAATCACTGGAATTCTTCACACATAACTGCCATTCACATTACAGTGTTTCACACAAACACAGACTCATTCTCTCTGCTAAACTACAATGAAATTTCAGCATTCAATCTTTCTTCTTTTCAAATAATACTAATCACATTTCCATTCCATAATTCACTTCAGAATATTCAGAAACTCTCAATCCTCTTATTCAAAAAAAATAACAAACAAAAGAAAAGAGGTAGCATCAAGCTTACCCCGGCTCACACTATCACAGCGATGGCCCTCGGCTTACAACTCTCATAGTCTGGCCATCTAATTAACTTCTACAACTCCTATATACTTTTCCTTGATTCTCTAGATTCTAATATGAATTCTATAATTAACTACTTTTAATAACTAAACCACTCATCCATCCTTCTGAATTTTCTATTATATAGACTATTAATATATTTTATCAATATCTTTCAAAAATAAATTAATATGTATTCTACATAGTTTCACTCCTATCTATGCAATGTCCTCGCAAACACTCAATTGATACCTATCTAAAAATTATCTAACAAATCTCCACAAAAATTATGATCTCTCTGACCTATCTAATTAATCAATTGTTGCAATATCTGTTATTGGTTCCACCGATTTCGTTTCCAACTGAAAATCTTCTTCTTCTTTCACCAATCCTTCCATCGGCTCTTACCTCAACTGAGCTGAAAGATCTTCATTGTACTCACCAAGTTCATGGACTTAAGCTTCCAGTTTCAGGATCTGGACATCCCAAAATTCCAATTGTTGTTGCTGCTGACTCATCCATTCTAGAACATCTTCAATCGACACTTATGATCGGCTCTTCACTGTTAACTCTTAATTGGAACTACTACTCTCAAAAACACAAGAAATACAAGATAATGGCACTCCAGCCAACCCAAAACAACACCACAAAATGACTTTAACTAATGCCCTACTCCTATTCTTTTACCTAGTGGTGATAATGACAACATGTTACCCATACTGTCTGTGAAACGTAATGGAAAGTAATCTTTCTTGGTGGCCACATTTAACTTTCAAAAATCTTAACATATCTTGATTTTTCCATTTTTCTTCTGTACCATCACAATTGGCGACATCCATGTACTATGCAGAACCTAATAAATAAAATCCACATCGAGAAGTTTATCCAATTCCTCTTTCACTTAAAGGAAATATTTTGGTCTAAGCTGGTGTTGTGTTTGATGAATTGGTGTAACACCCTCTTCCAGAATAATCTGGTGCTCACACACGTCAACTAGAATGCCTTTCAAATCCGCATACGATCATGCAAAGGCAGATTTGTGACAGATGAAAAACTGTTTTCAAGCATCCAATTTTGTATCTATAATATCGGCATATATTTTAATTAGCTGTGGCATTTTGTTGGTGCCCAGGTTAATGGATTGATACACAGGATTTTCAACAACCTCTGATTTAATTATCTTCTCTTGATCTAAATATCTTGTATTATGTGACATATGGAAACCATCCAAATCTGGTTCCAATGTACTGACTCTATTGACTGTGGAATTATTCATCCATTTAGCAATAGCATGATCCAAGTAAGTCGCATCCTCTTGATGCAGTAAATATTCACCGGGACCTCCACATTGGTAGAATCTTGCCTTTGCTATTGAAGAGTTTTGTCCTACTCCAGATTGCGGTGAACTTATAGCATCATCATCTACCTCAATCGATTGACTCTCATTGTCCGATATAAATTTTGATTCTAGCAATTGAGATTCTCCATGATATTGTACTGGATATATCTGTAAAATAATTTGGTCACGACCTTTTTCAATTGTCAATGTGCCTCCGCTCCAATTGTTCTTAGCTTTGGCTTGATAAAGCCAAGGTCTGCCCAATAAAATGGGATACGATAATGTAGAACTCTGTAATCGAAATACAATATAATTGATTTTGTATGTCAATCCCACAATTACAATGGCAATATTGTGTAAGATTTCCATTGGCTTTACCCGACTATCATCTGCCATTCGCAAGCCTAATGTTGTAGGTAGCAATTACTTTAGATCCAAGTCCTCCATTGTATCTGCGTTCATTAAATTCACACTGGAGCGACTATTGACTTGTACCCCTAGAATTAAAATGCCATCGATTGATACATCGATTGTTGGTGCTCCTAGATCTAGATTTAAGTTAATTTCATGAATTTATTTAATGTGGGATCTTCATCATATTAGCACTGAATTTAATGTAGATCGACATTCCGATACTACAGCCAAAAGTTGCTTCATTGTAATTGAAGGTTGAATAACATCCAAATCCTTCAGAATATCGTAGGGTTCCATATTGAGAGTAATTTCCAATGCTCTTTTGTGTTTCATTGGTTTGAGTTTAACTCCATGAGGTAAGATATTCTTTTGCCCTGGACTCGGAATTGGAATAGCAACCGGGGCTTCTTTAGAATTGCCGCCCCCGAAAGGATCTTTCAACACATAGGATATTTCTCGGAATTGCGTAGAAATTAGAACTGCTTGGAAGAGAACCGAAGCCTCCGTAATTGGGACCTCATTGGATTCTGCCACCGATTCAGGTTTCATATTACGTATGAAGCTCATAACAGGACCTGGATTGGATGGTCCAAGAAAATTGGCACATGGAATCGAATTGGATTCCTCAATCTATTGAAGTCTCAATATTGGGATACGTCCTAATACTGATATTGGTTCGTTTAGCCTTGTGGATGGTGCTACTTGCTCTCCTGCAATTGGTTCATCGAGGTCTTGAATTAGATTCTTGTCTTTTTGTTGGCCTCTAGTAAGCACTACGTGCACCACCTCGACACGATGTACTGGTGAGTCTTGTTGAACAGGGCCTTTGTCCTCCGTCGATTGGCTTGTTTGTATTTGCTGGTCTCAGTTATTATAATTAAAGGGTGCATTGCATTGCTGATAAGTGTAACCAAACTGCTTATAATTTCCATATATTGGAGCATAGTCATCACTGGCCCTTGGATTAGGACATTCACTTGCATAATGTCTGATTTGTCTGCAACGATAGCAACGAAGTGGTCTCCTACCAACTCCTTCAGGGATATTGGGTATCTCTACTGGTATATAATGGCTAGGTCTGTTCCATGTCGGATGAGTAAAGGATCCTGATTGACCCATTATTACTGTAGAGTCTGGCATTAGCTTCGTCATGGGTAGATATTGATGGTATCCTGGTTGGTTCATCGCCAATCCATGAGTATTGGATATACCTTCTTGGTGAAATTCAGAGTTTAGAAAATTGAAATAATTCTTATTTTATTTATTCACTCGATTTCTATTCCAGCCAAACCTATTATTCGTTTGTACTTGATTGACATCCCACAAAGTTGATTGAGTCAATATCTGGTTATTGAGTTGTTGTTGCTTCTGTAAATTCCAACAGTTGGTGGTAATATGCTTGTCTCAGCAAAAGGTATATTGTACAGTCATTTGGGGAGGTGAAGGACATTCTGTTACTAAATGACCTTGCCCCTTACAATTGCTGCACTAGACATTGGGACGCATATTGGTTGGTTTATACTTTTTTTCTTTATCCTTGGCTAGATTCACAACTAATTCATCCATTTTTTTTGTCAATATTAACAACAATGATTCATTGAGATTCTTTGATACTAATATATTTGGCAATGCCTTTGTAGGTGTTGGTTTTTGATACACGAAATAAGGTGCATACGGGTGTGATGATGATGGTGGTATAACTTGCAATGGAACGGAATCCACTATTTCCTGTGGAATTGTACCATAATCATTCCTTCCTATATAACTTTCCGATGCGTCATTCCAATTTGTCATTTGATAATCTCCTTGAGATGGAATCATCATGGCTCCAACCATTAAGTTCTGATCATAGTGACATTCCTCCCATACTTTTGCTCGCTCAAGAGATGATGCAATGGTGGCTGATTGGGCCTCTTTTACAAATATCTTCAATTCTAGTGGGTGTAGTCCATTAACCAATATGGACAATACAAATGATTTTGGCATTTGGTTATTTGGCCATTTTCGAAGTATATCTACTACACGACCATAATATGACTATACCGCTTCCCCTGGTAGCATTTTGTTGTTCATTAATTTTTCTCTAAGACGTTCTTCAAAACTAATTGGTCAAAAATGGACTAAAAATGTATTTTTCAATGCCTCCCAATTGATAAATTGTCCCATAGGTTGGCGGTTATACCACTCAAATGCTATGTCTTTCAATATCGTTGGCAGCCATCTCAGCCAAATATCTTCTGTTCTTCCATTATTGGCTACACACGTCGTCAAGAATTGAGACAAATGTTGATCTAGATCGCACCTGGCAAATCTCGAAAAGTAGGTAATGGCGCAACGCTAGTTGTTCGATCACCCACTATACCCATTTGAGCTGCAATTGGAACTGCTGGTCGTCTGGACGTCATTAAAGATGCTGGTGTTTCGCTCAATTTCTTATTAAAATAAAAACTATCTCCCGCAAAAGTCTTTTTTGGACTTCCAAGCCTTCCCGATTGACTATTATTATCCCCAAATAATTTTACTAGTTGAATATTAGGTAAAAATGATAAGTTTTGATATACTCTGAATTGGTCTTTATTGACAAGTGATTTATGCCGATCTTCAAAACCAGTCTTGTTAGAATCGGATATATTTCCAATTGAAAAAATACCTAATGGAGTACCTAATTCCTCTGTGCCTTCCTCGCCTTCCGTTAACACCTTCGAGAGGTATGTTGGACTATAAGCAGCGCTCCCTACTAGTATTTTTGGCAATTTCTTTAACGGTATGTATTTCTAAAATATTAGAGATCGATCATCTTCTTGGTACGATCGAATATGTCAATAGGCATGCAACCACAGTTTAATCTAACTTTGTTGATGCTTCTTTTTCAATTTGCGATCTCGCTCATTATGCAACAAATTTCTTACTTGCAATCGCTCTGTTCTTTTCTTTGATTACTTTATTCTCTTTGCTGTTAAATTCTCATTCTTAATAACCATACTCTTTCATTATTTCTACTGAGTTTGCTTCCTAATCTCCTTTACTGCTTCGACAATTAATTCCTAACACTCAATAATGTTGTGAATCCCCGACAGCGGCGCCAAAATGTGATTGCTCATTTTACTTATTTTGAAAGAAACCTCCCAGAATAAACCCGCATAGGAGGATTTGAACACGGGGAATGACTAGTTGCTTAAGCGTTTATGTTACGGTCACACAATCAATTACCTCCTGAATGTATCGTCTCTATTTTCAATATCTGAACACACAAGGAAACTATAATCTCCTCCTTCACCTTATCAGTCTCTTCCTTACATCAATTCAGTCATACCAATAACTGCTATTTCCACCAATATATTCACCCTCATAATCTCCAACTGTAATACTGCGCCCTCATAGCTTTCGGCACACAATTACCTTCGTTCCAATCACTGGAATTCTTCACACATAACTGCCATTCACATTACAGTGTTTCACACAAACACAGACTCATTCTCTCTGCTAAACTACAATGAAATTTCAGCATTCAATCTTTCTTCTTTTCAAATAATATCAATCACATTTCTATTCCATAATTCACTTCATAATATTCAGAAACTCTCAATCCTCTTATTCAAAAAAAATAACAAACAAAAGAAAAGAGGTAGGACCAAGCTTACTCCGGCTCACACTATCACAGCGATGGCCCTCGGCTTACGACTCTCATAGTCTGGCCATCTAATTAACTTCTACAACTCCTATATATTTTCCCCTGATTCTCCAGATTTTAATATTAATTCTGTAATTAACTACTTTTAATAACTAAATCACTCATCCGTCCTTCTGAATTTCCTATTATATAGACTATTAATATATTTTATCAATATCTTTCAAAAATAAATTAATATCTATTCTACAACTACTTATATCGGTCCCTTTAAAATTACCCATCATCTTTGAATGTCAAAAAACCTCACTTCTCTCTTTCTACTCTTGCTTTCTTTTTCATGCTCCAAGTTTGTATCCTAACTCTATAACTCCATTATGCTCTATTTATACTCCCAATTGCTCCAAAGATGCCCTTAGTGAAAGCACCAAATTTATATTAAGATGATAATCCTTCTTAAGAGAATATAAGCTCCTTGATTGCAAATGGATTGTAAAAAGTATAATATTATCTAAATGAAGTTAAGTATAAAAAGATAGCCAAATGCTAAGTACAAAATTTAGACTAATTTCTTTTTTATGTCAAGATATATCCAACCTCTAACTCAAATCTTAAATCTAAACCTCATCTTATTAAAAATACCTATAATTCACTTATTATTAATCCAATTTAGGTGAAGTTTAGCTTTTTGAGCTTAATTCATGCTCAAATCTTCAAACTTTTAAAATCCATAAACAAAATCTTGAAAAAATGAGAGCCAAACTAAGGAAGAAAAAAATTACTTGCTTATTATAGTCGCTACCTCAAAACCCCTATCTATAAATTAGCTTAGATCTCCTTTAGTATAGCTTTTCTTCTCACTTACTAAAGCTTATTAGAAAGCTAATAATAAGCTCTAGCTTCTTTTAAATTTTCAAAATAAAAAGAAAAAAAATCCTATAAATGGCATAGAAAGTACCAAATCAATCTTGAATTCTACCGCTTGAAAATTCCAACAAACCTCCTCTAATAAATTCATGTAAATCTCCCTCATCAAAGCTCTTTTTCTTACATAAAATAGCTTATTGAAAATCTAACAAAAATATCTAGCTTTATTCAAAATTTCAAAACAAAAAGATAAAAATTCAAAAAATTTAATAGAAAAACTTAAATTAATCTTGAATCTCGCTGCTCAAAAACTCTAGTGACTCTCTTTTCATAAATTTGTATGGTTATCTCTCCTCATAGCTCTATTTCTTATGTGCTATAGCTTATTGGAAAGCTAACAACACAATCAAATTTACCTCAAAACTTCAAAACAAAAAGATGAAAATTCCATAAATGGCCTTTAAAACCTCAAACTAGGCTTGAATCTTATCCCTCCTCCAATTTTTTTTGTAATCCCTTATTTTTCCTCCTTTTGACCTCCAGCCTCTCCTTCCTCCTCCCCCCCTCTTCCAAAAAAAAGATTAAAATCCTTAATTCCAAAAAAAAGATTAAAATCTTTAATATTAGAATTAAATTAAGATTAAAATCTTTAATTCGAAAACCCCTATTCCTAACCTTCTCCCAATATCCATCTTGAACTATTATAAAGCTTGATATTTATCCTAAAGACAATACTCTCAAGATCAAATAATCCATTCAAGACAACAATTTCATATTCTAAATTCTATTCAAATTTATAAATATATTAGTATTATATTTCTCCTCCTCCTACAAGTAAAATTAATTATGCTCTAAATATCTTTGATGGACTTAAATTAAGTACATCATGACAATTGCGGAATACAAATAGATTACAATTGATATGTTTTGTCTACATATCTCATTACTTTGTTTTGCAAAAGATCTCATTTATAGATTTATAAATATGTAATAAAGATTATAGTTTCCTACAAGTCATATTAATGTTAAGACTAGGTTTGGAGCCTCATATGAACATAGTACCATGCATCTCTGATTTGGCCATTCCATTTTGTAGTCTTAAAAACATATTAGTAAATAAGGCTTATCTCATACTGACTCTCATTCTTGAAATAAAGATATTCTTTCTTATATATGTAATGGCACTTAATAATCACTTATTGAGATGAATTTTGTATTATGTCTAAGAAGAGGTAGATAGAAGGTTAGAGATCTTTGGAAGAAAAATATAATAAAATATTTGCAACAAAATTTGAATAGGTTTGACCTAACTAGCAAAATCTACAATGAGCTTCTTTTCTTTTCTTTAGGACTCTCTTAAAAATATCTTGAACATCTAAAGTTGTGCAGAATATTTGTGTATATTTTTTGAATAAATATAGTATTAAAATTAAAATTTTAAACTTTTAAACTATAAGTTTTAATAGAAGAAATAAATAAGAAAATAGTGATCAATTAATTGCTCTCATCTTTTGACATTTTAAAGTATTTACGTATAACTAGATTCATATGTTGCATGTCATATTTGAAAAATGAAAAAAATTATTGTAGTATGAAAGTAATATGTATATAATAACATGAAATATATTTGTTTCTTCAATATTTTAATACATAGGTTCTTTGTAATATTGGTGAAGTATAATTAGTATTTTTCTACTATAAAGACTACAAAAATATATTTTTTTGCAACTATAAATTAAAAAAAAATTATTCTTACAATGTTGTCAAAATCCAATATTTGGTGTGAAAAAAATTAAAAATTAAAAAATTAAACTAAACTAAATTGAATTGTTTTATATCCTTTAAGGATTATGAATGTTCTTGTAAGATTAAAAACTCTAACATTAAAACATTTGAATTTTATAAATGAATATTAATTTTTATTTTTATTTTATTAATTTTTTAACTTAAAAGATACTAATCATTTTTACTTTAAAAAAAACAAATCTATTACTTAATTTTAAAAAAATATAATTTAAAAAACCAAATTCAAGATCATTTTGTTTAACATGACGTTTTCTTTAAATCTCCATATTTCTAGTTCTTGTGACAAAATCAAATGCAAAATTTATTCCCTATTAACATTTATTTATCAATAATTTTTTTTGGTCTTGGATAGAGGTTACTTGCTTTTGCAAAGTATCTCCTTACAAACATAAAAGATTGTTTTTATATTTTGTTACATCCAAATCAGTACACACTTATGATCCACTTATTCCAGTTTGTTTTCAACAATAAGATCAGGAGATCTCTGTATTAAATCTTGTCTTTGTTTATAAAAGCTAGTAATTCAAAAATTTGAGTTGCTATTAGTTCATCGGTTAATGTTTCCGATTAGTAATATTGTGGTGCAGAAGCAGTGAATTGTATTTAGAAGCTGGTGAAGTTTGGCATACCAGGAAAGCGAAGACAGTATTCCTTATACAACACTTTTTTCGATGCCATTTCATGAAGGGACTGTAGAAAGGTTTACTCTCTGTCCTTGAAGCTTCTAGTGTCATCATGCGAAAGTTTGCAAAACCATTTCCAATATGTTTCAGGTTTTGAAAGATGCTGCAATTCATGATGCTGTGGTTCTTGGTGTATTTGCGAAGGCCACCACTAAAGATGTTATTTTAGTTCCTCCATTCTCATTATTCATTGTTTGAATCACATTGTTTAGAAGCACTTTGTATGCAATGCTCTTTGTTGCTGAATTCGAACTTGACAAGATTCGACGAGCTGAACAGGCAGCAAAGATTTTGTGTTGCAAACTTAAGATTGAGAACACTTGAGGAAGATGCGAACACCGCAGGTAGTGTTGAACTCCTTGCACGATGTTTTCCTTGTCCATACATGTTTTGGCAGGTTCATCCTGGTTTGCCTCGACTTTCTGTATGTAGAGAGTTAGATCTGGGGGAGCACAGGCTTCATTATCTACTCGGATGCTTCATCGACAGAGAGCAATTCGAGGTTACAGAAGATTCATCTATTGCGAAGCACCTGAAGCACCTCGTGCTCATCACCAAGGCTTTGGCACAAACCTGAAGGCATACTCTCATTTTCTATTGCACAGGCCTGATTGGTATATCTATGTATATATATATATATATATATATATCATTATGGAGGTGGCCCTCGGCACTCGTCTGATACGTTATTACAATCTAATTCTGCACGTTAGTATTACAAATTGATCCTGTCCTCCCCGTTGGCTTCTGAACAGACCCCCACTCCTGACTTCTCACTGGTGTCGAAGATATTTCTCCTCGGCGACGCACTAGGTTTTGGCAACATGTGACCTTGGGAGCAGCGGAACATTTTGGATTTTGCGGACGATCACACAAGTCGTGTTTGGTGAATCAAGAATTCAACGTTCAGTGGAATTTTCATTGGTAAATAACATGGTCGGTTTACGAAATTCGCCCTATTTGGACACACTGTAGGTTAGGATTCTGTTGATTTTATTTGTCTGTAGATGCCATCATATAGAAATAGAAGTGGCCAAAGCATTGGAAACGCCAAGACTTAAATATCAGGAGTATAGCCTGAATTTTCTCCTATACTTGAGCTTTTTTTTTTTTTTTTTTTTTTTTTTTTCCTGAGACTTGCATGTAGCCTAGAGGTACTTCCATCGGCCCACTAGTTATGTTTTCAAGGCTCTTGTAAATGGACCAAGTGTATGACTAGTCGACATCAGTGACCAGCCATGAGTGATTTCATAGCCATCGGTGTCCCCACATTGGAAAAAAGTGGTAAAGAGTGTTACTATTGGAGGCCGGTATTGGACTCATTTGCCGAAAAATAGTACTGTCATGAAAGTCCACTGCCGTAAAACCCACTCTTGTTGAGTTGAAAAGAGTTCATTACAGAGTTGCCATTCGATAAGATTCTTGTGCCTTTCGTTGAACTTTGTACAAGTTATCCTACGCAGATTCCAAAGTTGTCCCAGTTTTGTTCTGGTACCCATGAACTCCTGATGAAAGCTAGTAGGCATCATTCGTTTTCTAAACTTTATATCCAAAATCCTAGGTACAGATCTCACATATTTCTCTACTCAGAACATTTTTCACCAATTGTTCCGTAAGCTTCTACTTCGCAGGCCATAATATATGGTGACCGTCTCAAAGAAGACTCTTGATTATTCCAGAAACTACCAAGAATGTACAGTATGTGTAAGTGCTGTCTTAGCTAAATCAACAAACATGGACGTTAAGCTCTACCCTACGGATCGACATTAACCCTCATTTACACTCACAATTTGGGTGAGGTACCATTCTGGTGGTCGATTACTTTGCCACTATCAGGTACCTCCTTCCGCTTCAAATGCACAATCTTCTTCCCGAAAATGCTGTACCGCCACCCTGAGGACATTCGATCAAGGAGATCAGTGCGAACAAAGAAGAGCATGACAAGGCCGAAAATGAGCACTCCAAGAATCCATTTGAAATTGGATTCGTAAGCTTTGTCGAAAGCACCAGGAACGGACGCATTTTGTGTAGAAGGCTTATGTCTGTCGAAGATGGAGGTGAATCCCAGCCCTCCACCGACTCCGCCAATTGACCATGCGGTCAAGATCATGCCGTGAAGTGCACCGATGTTGTAAGGCCCAAACATATCCGTCAGGAAACACGGAATGGTGCCGAATCCACCACCGTAGGCAAAGGTAAGCAGCCACATGACAGCGCGGAATCCGCCATAGTTGTTGGATTTGATTAGGCTTGGGAGAACGGCAACGATAACGACCTGGATCGTTAGATTGAAATAAAAGATGAGCTTGCGAGCGAACGGGGGGTTCACTCTCAACGTTTTGATGGCCAGGTCGGCAGACATAGGAAGAAGGAGTCTGCCCAGGCAATTGAAGACGCCATTGATGGAGACTACGTTTGCTGCTTCCGATCTCGTCTGGCCAAATAAATCCTGTGCCATGTTGGCAAGGCGAGAAAGAGCGACGAGACCAAAGAGCTGGTTGGCAAAGAACATGAGATACATGAAGAAGAAATCCGGAGAGAAGATAGACTGGATCAGTGTCATGACTATGGGAGCCCCGACTACAGGAGCCAAAGACTTGTTTTGTTCTAAGTCTTTGACATTGCCCTCCTCGAGAACTTTGTCAAGTTCAATATCCTTCTGACTTACTTTCTCCCCGCGGACGTTCAACCCACCAGCAGTGAAGTCGTTCGGAGGCGTGCGCATGAATATTGCAGCGAATAACATGGCCCCAGTAAGAACCGCGCCGAGGATCGCAAACGTTTCAGCTAAGTGGTACCGATCGATGAGAGGGAGGTAGACTTTACTCCATACTATAGATCCAGCACCAAATCCCGCGACGGCGAAACCTGAGGCAACGCCCCTGTAGTCGGGGAAATATTTCTGCAGCGCAGATACAGGAGAGATGTAGTTCAACCCAAGCCCGAAACCTCCAAGTACACCATACCCGACGTACACACCGGCAATGGACTTCTTGTAAAGCGAGAGCGCGGCGATGCCTTGGCCAATTCCAAACACGGTGGATCCAAGCAGCAATCCTCTGCGCGGTCCATGACGCTCCAGCCATGGTCCCATGATCATGGCAGTTGTCCCGAACATGCCGACGGCAATGTAGAAAGTGTTCGGTGCTTTATTAGCCGTTTTGGTTCCATAGATGAGGATGTCGATAGGGGCATTGAAGTTAGACCACGAGTAGAGCGATCCGCAGCAGAATTGGATTAGAAAGGAGGAAATGAAAAGCATCCATCTGTTAAACGGAACTGCTTTCCAGTAAAGAAAGAGATACTTCTCTCGCTCTTCTCGAGCTGCCGTCTTCTCATTTGGCTTTACAGTCCAGTGTCGCACCAACAAGCGCACCAGTATGTTACTCGACTTCTGCTCACTCTCGTCTACTGTGATCGGCATTTCGACAACGTCGAAACTTGGAGGAGGCTGCTTTCAAAGAATTCAGCCGCTCGAGCAAAGTCGCTGTAGGAAATGGTGCATAAAGAAGTATGTGCAAGTCAGGGTCTACTTTCAAACCCCACAGTTCCAGTACCTGCAGGAGTAAATCTGCACAGAATAAGTTAGGATTCTTCTTCAATTCGACAACTAGTAATCGAAGGTGGGGAATTCCGCAACCTTGCAGTCTTCAATGTTTTCCTAAACAATCAACGTAACAGAATATCACACCGTTGGAGTACAACGTGATCAGCTTTGACAGAAAAAAAAAAAAAAAAAAAAAAAAAAACGAATCTGCCAATACGAGTGTTGGTTTCTAGCCAGTTCTAACTTCTACTCACAACTACAGAAATACGTTGAAACAAGAAGACACGGAGGCTTCACTCAACCCTCTTATCACGGTCTTTCATGCAGCATGGAACAACCCAGAAAAAACATGCCGCTACTCTTTTTCATTCAGTTCCGTCCATTCAGCCTCTCATTTCACATTTTTGCTCGCGAAATGCGAGATAGAGAAAGGCTAGCCTGGCGGATTTTATTTGCACAAGCTCCCTCCTGGAACATTGGACAACAATCTGTCCCTCTATTTTAAGACTCTCCAGCTAGGATCACCACACGCATGCATGAGGCGTGGTCTTCCCTCTAACCACTGCCAAACCTGAAGAAATTGTCCAAATCTCACACACCTCATTTCAGAACTAGATTTTAATTGTGGGCGTCGCTACCATGAAATGAAAATCACGCCGCTCCAACAGCGACTCCTGCAGCAGACTTGGCGTTGCACCACAGCACGCTCCTCACAGACATTACTGATAGACTAGAACCAGCAAGCTGAGAGGTCGGGGAAGGTTCTGCAGGAATCAATCCCGGGCGGGTTAGGTCATTTTGGTCTCCACAGAACGTATTTGTAACCGAAAAGGTTGGAGTAGACGATTGACCTCCAAACGCGAACCGAAAGATCACAATTGCTGCATTTTGTTACATGACGCATGTTCACTGCTCTTAAATGCTTAACATTTTTTTGGCCTGACGTGGCCACTGAAATGGTCAGAGATGACCACCCATTGTCCACGCCGATCATGCGTACGGCGTGATATGCCTTGCTCGGATCTTGAGTAGTGCTAATGTTAGCTATAGTCCCTGAAGGTCCATCCAATTTTTATGTAAAATGTCAGTCGAGTCTACTACAGAGGCGTAAGCGTGTGAAATAGTCGTTGGCGGCCAATTTTTCTTCAGCGTAGGTCTCCGCAAATGACGGCGCGAGAAATGGCAGGGTCGGCTCCACCTAGCAGTGTGGGTCCAGCCTAGCCCCAACTGTGCAGGAACGTAACTCGAAAAGGCCCGGAAGAGCCTGAACATCACAAAATTCCTTTTGAATGAGGCAGGCATGGGCGGAGTGGAAGACTTTGCTTTCGGAGAGTTTTAATTGCGGTGATGATCAAAAGTTGAAATTTTGTCCAGGAGATCTGTAGCACCTTGTTTTTAAAACCGGTGATATCGAGCTAGTGTTGCCGATAGAGTAACCCTCCGGAGGTGAAAGAGTGGGCAGCTGATAAGCTGTGATCTGCATGGACTGGCCAGTTTAAGAAAGATCGGTGATGTCGCGGTGACATCCGATTGTCTGTAAGCTCCTCAAATCAGTCGTCAAACACCGAGGATCAAATCCGCATTAGCGACCGGATCGACAACCCCTGGGAATAGGTGGATCTCGTCACCAAGGGATGAATTCATTCCCCAGTGAACTCCGCATGGTTCCCGCAACACTTGATTCTAAGCCAACCCAAACTTAATTTAACTGTTACGCAAAATTTCTTCGACATGCATCCCATCCCTGGCTAGACCACCACGGGGACCGGCCACTGGCTGTCGATGCGGTCCACCTACAGGGCCTCCGCTAGAAATCATCCGGAATCTAACGGCGCAGCTGCAACGCCGCAAAGGATACGAATGTGGGAGACAACTACAACCAGGTCAGTTTGAAACTGCACACCGGTTACAGTAGTTTATCGCATTCTGTGGCTGAGGACCTAGATAAATAGGTAGCCGGAGATACGCGCTCATCGGCGATCAGTCTGTGATGCTTTCGAAGACTTGTTGCGATCGTCAGTTGGTAGACATATGAACATCCAGGGTAAATTTTGCAAATCATTACTAAAAATGAAAAAAAACTTATAATAAAAATGGAAGAGTTTATGTTTACTACGTCACAAAACGTAGGCAGAATAGACAAGTTGACTTGTGGGGAAGAACTAAAGCAATTCCCTCTCCACGTCAAGGCTCACAAGCAGCGGCGGCGGCGTCAAGCCATTCTTTCATACACACGGTGTGCACAAATCACATCCAAAGATCTTCCATACCAGGAACCACCCCCCCCCCTCCCCCCCCCCCCATTCGAAGATTTTGTTCTCAAGCCTCACTACACCACTACTTTGCAGCGAATATCTGGATTTACCTCCCACTAAAATACCAGACAACCACGATTTTCTGCAACAGTAATTGCACGTTTTGATGTTTAAGATTTCTGCAGATCTAATGGTCCAAGCAAGTAATCGATAAACTAACATCTTAGTAACCAGCAACAGGTAGTAAAATAAAAACTGGACGCAATGACTTGGCAAGTCTATTGCAGTTGAAAAAATCACCCACGTGACATAACCATCTTTGATTACACAATCCTCAAACTCTGAGCTCGATAACTCCACCACAGTCCCGGATCCGGCTTCGAAACACACCGTTGAAATCCCTGTAATCGAACTGAGTAGATTCTTAGTACAGTAGTCCAAGAGTGCCGAACATCCCAAGGTTTATGTGTAGAAGGATTCTTGGGCAGTGCAGGATCTAACTATACACTCTTCCACAGGTTTTAACTGGCATGTTTAAGAAGTGCCTCATTCATTTTGTTGTGTAGAGCTGAGGACTTTGTCGTTGTGAATCGGCACGCGATGAGTTCGTGCTTGCGACTTTGGTGCCTGTCTTGTTTTGTTCCCGGGCTTGGCTGGAGCTTCGACAGCACCTTTGAAGCAGACCTCCACAAACCTGCAATGCAGACAATGTCCCCGTGTCTTTGTAAGGTCTTTGATTGTATTATCAAGCAGCTCCTGAAGCGGAGTTTATCACTGTGACCCGTGTTTGAGTGAATTATAGTACAACGTGCGTTGCACATTCCTTCTTTATTATGTCAATTAATAAAAAGAAAATCATGCGCTATATATGTTGACTAATATTATGTGATGTATTTAGTAGATGTAGCCCTCATATGAATCATGTTAGATACTAAAAACATATGAATTGTATGGTGTGGTAAACATGCTATCGTTGTCTAAATAAGCTTTAAGCTACATTTTATAAAACTACCTGGTTATCTTTTTTCTAACGTTATAAATGTTGCTGTGCTATTATATATGAGGGCACCTTGACAAGTATAATTGTTTAGAGAGGAAGAGTTTGATGTGGTTTTGTTGACGGCAGATATTATATTTAGTTGTTCACAAAGGCTTCTGAACAATATCAAACAAATTAATGGGATTAAGTTACCCGATATTCCACAACATGCACAGTTTCTGTAAGAATCGAATGAAGGCAGTACCTCAAACTGTTCATGATAGAGAACCATCAATAATTACATGTTGAAATTTTCAAAATTTGGAATCTATTTAACTGATACTTTGAGTTAATATCTTCTGAGGTGAAGTTGCCTTCGAACTGTAATATCACATTGCGATATTCACTCCACAGCGAGAATTTCAGATCCCAGTTCTGTTACCACAAGGAGAAACAATGTAACTGAATTCTTTATTCTATGCAGGTCACCAAATCCATTGTAAATCTGATAATATAACTCTAATAAAAAATATTATATTGAAATACCCATAGCTGGTTAGACGTTTCAATAAGCTCACAAAGCTGTGTCACAACAAAACAAGAACATCAAGCACCAAAGTATCAGTCAAACTAGACATCTCAAGGGCGAGGACTGGCATGTGCAAAATGAGCGTCTATCGATCACTCAAAGCTTTCAAAATAACTTCGCATTATGAACTTGATAATGCCCCAGTAAGGACTTAATGGGAATGCAAAAGAAATTTAGACAGAACCACACAGGGTCCTGGGTTTTCCTTAACAATCGGGCTGCATTGTCTCGGTTACTACAGCTGTTACTACGAATGGAAATTAAGAAAGCATGCACTCGGTGTTTTCCTAAAGATTCGATTTTGAATCTATTCACTAACCGAAGGGTGTCCCTGCTCATTAAGATTTTCTACTGGCCGCCGAGCCAAACGCAAATTTAACTCAAAATATGCACTATAGGGTGCAGATGACAAGATGGTCAGATTCTGCTGTCTAATGTTTGGACTAACAAGCCGTTCCCTCAGTTAGCTAGGTCCCTGGTGATAAATTACAAAAAGGAATAACATAATATATTGACCAGAGAGGGTCAGCTTAGGAAATGCGTCAAATGTGCCCAACTTGAAATAGTTTACCAAGACTTTCAGGGATTCAACGAGTTTACAAATGAAATAAATGGATGGTAGTGATATTTCACACCTTTTCTTGAAAGAATTGATCAGGGTTACCCATATCTGCTGTACAAAGTGCCAACTGAGCTTGGAAGAGAACCCCAACAATATTACATCAGATGCTCCAGCCAATTTCCTCAAGTCAGGTCGTGGAGTCGATTTTTGAAAGATCCTACTCATCGTTAATGGTCCTCTCCAACTTGTGGCTTAACTGAGTCCTTTTGCGACCCTCTAGCTTGGGCGTAGACTTCACAAAAAGCCAAATTACACTGCAGCAGTTGCTGTCTTCATTTTTGTAGTTCTGATCTGAGCTTTTCGTTTGGCATCAGCTTCTGCTTTCTTGAGATACTCGTAACAAAGACAAATTGCGAGGTCATGGAAGGCAAGAGCCATAGCCCATAATGCAACTGTAAAGGAGGCCCAACCAACTCTGGCCAATAAAATAGGCTGAGACCGCAACCGTCCCACCATCGACTTCAAAATTAACTGTAAACGTCTATCCTTCGTAATACGATGCGCGAATGTCTTCGATAGCGGAACTGCCTCAAACTTGGTTTTGCCATTAAAAACGTTGCATCTCTCTTTCAATATGCTGAATAAGGTCTCCCCAAGACGCTCTGCAACAGTTCGCCGAACTTTGGCGGCACGAGCAGAGATAAGTGTGCACGCCAAATCCCGAGCATCTGCCTCATACATCACACGGCGAATTCCAACACCTTCTTTTGATAGTAATAACCCTGAAAACATCCTAATACTTAATTCGGAAGCGTCTGTGGTCGCCGGTGCCTCCGACTTGACAGGCTCAACTTTAGGCTCATTTGAGATGAATGTGACCGTCTCCAAAGCTGCACGCTGCGCAGCTGACTTCTGGCTAATAGCGATGAGCGATGAGATACGGTCCCACTTGAACTCGCGCTTCTCTGTCAGCAGAAGAGACCTCAATACGCGCTGGGTGATGGGGCTGTAGTGCAAGAGAATGCGCCGCACTGCGTAAGGGTAAGCAGCTCCAAATGTTTTAAAATTCGGATCTACGGCTAGACCAAATCCTTCCAATGAGGCGAGTGAGCGGAGCACTAGGATGTAGTAGGGAGGGAGCCGGAAACGGAACTTATATGCGATTTTAAAGAACTCGTTCACTACTTTGTTGAAACTAAAGTTTGGATTCGGCACGCCGTCTTTTACAATTGCGTTGGAGCCCTCTCCGAATGCTCGTTCCAGCGCCTGTCCAATCACAAATGACAAGCTAACTTGTTGGCGAAACAAAAATGAAGAACGAAAGCCTGAGATGGGCTGAGCTGTAAATGAGAACATATTCCTAACAGTTGGCCTCCAGTAATCGAACAAATTTCAAACAGCTAATCACAAGCATCGACAGTAATTGTGACAAATAACACCCAAAATAATTGTAGTAACTTCAAAAGCGAAAACTCAATGACTGTGACATACCAGTCGAAGTGCGAAACGATCCGTTCTAGGCTTCAAGACATCCATGTCGGCCAAATCATCTGTCAAGCTTTGCCAGTCTCCATTAACCAAGTGAGCAATAGCAGCAAGCATCGCGCCCTGATGAATCTTGTCCATACGGGTAATAAGCCCAAAGTCAATAAACTGCAACTTCCCATCTCGGCCTAACAGAATGTTTCCTGGGTGGGGATCAGCATGCATTACTCCTGTCTCTAACAGCTGAGTCAAAGCAGCCTCTGTTCCTTTGTTCACCTGAGAACATCAACCAGGCATATCTTCTATGAGTTTCGGAATTTAAAATTTAATACTATCTTGTGATTCAATATAATAAAGGTCCTTTTATATATATTCTTCAAAGAAATAAAAACTTCAAAAATCTAACTAGTTGCTCTTTGAACAGAATTAGCAACGGGTAGGATAAGAGTACAAACCATGTTCAAAAGTCGCCGCCTTGCTTCCTGCTGCACATCCTGGCTAGGGAGGGTTCCATCCGCGCTAGGCAATCCTTTGGAAATGCATAACAAATCAAATGGGCGATCCCCGTTCAACCACTCCATGACTAAGACCTTCCGTTTAGTCATATGCGGCAGAGTCTTTGGAACATATAACCATGGTATGTGCTTATGAGCCATAGCAAACTCGGCAGCGTTTGCAGCTTCCTGTCTGTAATTTAGTTCCCCGTACAAGCCTTGCCCAATCTCGTCTGCTAAAATCGTATAGTTGTTATTTAACTTGGCAACTTTCCCCAATATCATGAACTGCATTTCAACGCGCCTGCCTTGGGTTAAGACAATTAAATCGGCAAAAGCTCTGCTAACATAGCTATTAAAACATTCAACTGGGCATATCTAATTCTAAACGCATCGCAGGAGACTTCTAAGCATCCGAATGCACACAGTATTCTTCCAAAACACGGGAATTGATGAATAAAGCAATCATGAAAAATGAATTGCACCTAAAAGCTTCAGGTATTTACCCCAATACGAAGGATGTAGACGTCTCGTGCGACATTAAATTGTAAGTTGCGTCTCTGAACCTTTACCGCTACATCTTCTCCACACTTAGTGCGCCCTCGATACACCTGTACAAAACAAGATCCCAGCAGGTTATAGCCATACATTCAATTATTCTCTTACCGAAGAACAAGAACTCATCCGCTAAGTTGGACTGCAAATAACATTTCACTAAAATACTAGTCCTAGTCCAAAAGATAGATCCATACCTGGCCAAACGAAGCTGCAGCGACTGGTTCATCCGACAAGAAGGAGAATGCCTCTGATACCTTACATCCTAACTCCTCCTCTATAATTTCTATAGCTTCATCTTTAGGGAAGGGAGGCAGACGATCTTGGAGCTCGGAAAGAACCTACAAAGAAAGGATGCACTTTACTATACCATACATAATAGCGATTCTTCTGCTGACAATCTACGATGGAATAACTGCAACTTGTGAGCGATTGTGCTACTGCTAGTTTGTAATGTTGTGTGAAATTCAAATCCATTCATCTTGTCAAAATCCGATCTATAACAAACTCAAATTATTTAAGGAAATATTCCGATCAAGATATTACCTTGGCAGTTTCTGCGCCAATCAAGTCAGGTCTGGAAGAGAGTGACTGTGCAACTGCATTCAAATTCAAATGATGTTGTAAGATTCAATCTCACCAAAAACTTAATTAATTAAGAATTAAATAAAACTAGTTAGATTTTATTTCTAGGAGCTGAATTTTAAAAAACCCATTGACTAAAGAACAGTATTTCTTTTGATGAAGACCTTCACAGCAAAAGAAGAGGGGAATGGAGACAAGGAAAACCTTTGATGAAAGTGGTGCCCAGCCCAAGCAGAGTTTTCTTCAAAGACTCAGCTGTCTGTAACGTGACTTTGAGCTTATCTGCCTCCGAAATTTCGCCCATTTTGTTCCTCTTCAATGCCGCCATTCGCATGTTGCGTTCCAATGCTACTGACCCAAATGCAGCACCAACCTAGCAACAGAATAATTCATCAATATCGCTTTTCTTCTTCATGAAAAATCCAGCGTAAGTCCTGATGTAGAGGAAGATGCAAAAGGTAAGACCGTCATAGAAAACATGCACACTAGAGACGATTGATCAAACAAGACCAATTACTCTCCATAGTTTACTATACAGGTGAAGTAATGTACCTCCAGAAAACGGAGGAGGAGAACATGCGGTCGACGATGGAAGTAGGCTGCAACTTGATCAGGATCATACTCGTTTTGAAGGGGTACTTTGAAACTTTGAAATACACCTTGTACAAAGCTCGAGTAACTCTCCAGAGTTCTCAAGTCAGCATCCAAGAGATCTTTACCTCGCAACTCTGCAAAAAGTGAAACGGATTCTAAGTGGACATTATCTAATTTTCTTACTAAACCAATTGCAATTAAGAATAACATTACATACATATGGGTGTTCGTGATTAAGGTTTACCAGGATAGTAGGGCTCCGGCCAAAATGCAGGGCCAGCCGGCACACTATTCTCGTCTTCGATAATCTTTAGAGCAACAATTTCTCCAATTTTCTTTCTCAGTGAAGGCCTCACGCGAGTAGATTTGCTCTTGATGAAGTCAATATCGTTTGCTACTATGTTAGCCACACCTTTTTTGTGAGGTGTAGCAGTCCTTTTAGATGTGACAGCTTGAAGCCAAGACTTGATCGCGGTTCCATCCTTCTCCAAGGTTTTTCCAAAATCAGAATTCTTGAGCTTGTCCCAGAACTGTTTACGCTTCTGTGCATTAGAAGGTGACTTTCGAAGAAACGAAGACTGTCCACTCCGTAACACCTGCACGGTTTCCATTAGGGCATCCTGTACCTCCATCTCAACTTCATTGTGAACTAGTTTTCGCCCGAATGTTCTGCGCTTTTCATGTAGAACTTTGGCCGCCTCAGCTACTGCTTCCTCCAAAATGTCATCATCAGTTCGTGCAGAGCAATCTTCGAAATTCGACGACTGAAATTCATCTTTGTCAACCCCTTTTGTTCCAAGCGAACTCTTCCCATCACGTAGGATACCCGCTGTCTTTGCCATGGCCATTTCTATGTCCTTTTCCGTTGCAAGTGTAACTTCTGAATGGACTTTTCCTCCAGCATTCTCTTCGAGTATGGGTTCAACCATGCCAGAATCCATCACATCTCTGCGAAGTTCATCGAGGTTAGGCTCCCGGTCCAGCAGCCACGCCTTGTCCACAGTTTCAAATGGACTGTCATAATTCCTTTGGATTTCGACAGAAATGAGAGGTGTCTCTTTAGAATTTGTTTTCAGAATCGCCTGCGTGTTGCCTGCCTTACTCATACGATTCCGACTTCCCGCACCTGCTAAACAAAATATTGTCATTCTAATCCCAATTTGACCAGATTCAGGCATGCATTGATCAGTATGACTCCTCAAACTTCTCTGTTCATCAATATTATTAACATCAAGAACAATAACTCTTACAAAAACCTTGAAAAATACAACTATTTTAAAAACTATTAACATTTAAGATCTATGATTCAATCTAACAGGTAAATAGTTCATCATTCCCACAATCTAGTCGTTTAGACATTGAATACTGATGTACTAGATTAATCCATGATCTCTCATAAAAAATACACTGTATCAATTTGATATCTCATTTTTATACCGCTCACACACACGCGCACAGCCTGCCGGTCAAAGTGCTGTGTAGAATTTCGGCAACCAAGAGGAATCTCAGAAGCAGAGAGTCGATTTAAATACCTTGTTTGAGCATGGACACGACCTGCCCGCCAATGAAGCTATTGCCTCTGGAGCTCCAGCCAAGGCAAGAACTGCCTCCACGTACTTTCATCAAACCCTGCGCCCTAGCATACAGGCGAGGAAACCCTACCTCTACATCAGCGCATCCTTTCGCACCACTCGCAACACAATTCATAGCAACGCTGGGGTTACTCCCGGGCGTTATGGATGCAGCCATGGTTCCACCACCGCCGCACCGACCTCACCACCTCACCGCACTGCTGCGAAACAAATTCCTCTTCGACGCTCAACTATCGAGCCACAATCATGGCTCCCAAAACCAACCCCAAAACACATGGACGAGCCCCAAATACCTCAACAAAACATGAGAAAATCAATCCTCTTACAAAAAATTCAAAAAAAAAACCCCCCGTCTTTCTTATCAATACACAGAAATCCCTCGGCGCTATAAACTCTCCCAAAACCCCCCAATTGCTGAATAAACAACCACCTGCTTCAAAAACTTTGGAACTACGGAGCTCCAAGGACCACTCAAGAATCTACAACAGTGGGGACAACAAAGAGCACTACGTGGCCGAGTCCCAGGAAAGCTACGGTATACTACTAAGAGAACATCAGAGCAATCTCGTAGGTCATGATTTTAGGAAGAGGGGAAAGAAGTTCATGAGATTGAGGTGAAGTCGGTTGCTCTTGGATTGGCGGAGCTGGTGTGGTCGAAATCTTCACATTCAATCGCGGTCCGTGGCGCTGGCGGAGTGGTCCCACGCTAGACAGCAACAGCCACAAGTTGGGTTTCTGGATGAAAAACCTCTCTTCTTCGTTCCATTGTTTGTCACATGGCGCTTGTTTCAGCTCAATGCTCGGACACTCATTGGACTAGAAGTACCTACTCTTTGGCCATGTTGGGTTGTATCATGAGCCCAACACACATCCTAGTTTAGGGTTTGGAGATTCTCGTGGGAGTATATTTTCACGACGAATACGTGATCTGTCTTAATTGCTCTGCTTTGCTAGTTGGCTTTGCAGAGATAGTGTGGCTCTGCCGATGAGTTTCACATGAGCTAAGAGTGCAGAGAGTGCAGCTGATTGTCCCGCATCTATGCCAGGGACTCAAGCTGCAGTCAATTTCAAAGTGAAGCAGCATATTTTGAAAGCACATTTCTGAACAACATTTCAATTGGAGACTGCACGTAGTTGTTGCAGCGGTTGGGTTGCTATTTGCCATTAACTTCCAACATCTTGTACTATTTTGTGCTTGTCCAGATTTTTTGTGGAGAGTGTTGTGTACAGTAACTAGAGTCTACGAACAGGAATTTGAAGGTTTGTGCTCGTGTTTGATCGCCAGGCTACGTTATCTGTGCGCTGCGGCATAGTAAGTTTTGCAGCAGCCTGAGCTAGGTTTCAGAGCATAATAAGTGTACCGTTTGGAATTTAGGGTTTTAACGAAGGTTCTAATTCAATCTACTTGAAAAAGCACCTCGTCTATTCACCATTTGGTGTATCTCACGATTATGGTCTTCTTCGTGTATGGTTTCTTCACTCAGTAGTTGAGATAAGTTATCCAGATGTCGAATGTGACCGTATTCAAGATCTGGGTGAATAAGAACCGAAGCGGAAGAGCAAGCAAGGTAGGGCATCTAAGAAAAGTTCTTGATCTAATGGTCAACGGGCTAAAGTGGAAATGAATTGCAGAGATGATGAGGGTGAAGATCAGAATGATCACCATGGTCTTCAAAGGAATTCCCACAGCTATTGCATTCAATCATTAGGAATTCTTCTTCTAAGCACTTCCAGTTGTTGCGTGAGGGATGTGGGACCTGGAGCATTGCATGTACTGACCAACACAATTTATGATTTTATGAACAACTTGGATTGGCGTTACTTAGCACGTCTGGATCCTTTTCCCACATTGGTTACGCCACCGATACGACTTAAGATGAGTAACGTAACGGAAGCAGAGCCGATGTGTAAGATTTCTTTAGAATTTGCAATTTTGCATTACGATATTTGTTCTCCTCAGGTACTCCTGTCACATTAAATTCTTACTTCGTTCTGTTCACTATGTCTATATTGTTCAGCATGTGATTGACTTCTACTCGGACTACCTCTTCCAGAACTGGCTGTGTGCATGTCTCAAGATTAAGCCTGGGTTGTTAACATTGAGATGCGTGAGAATCTGTCTTCCGATGAATTTATAAGGTATTTTGAGCAGCGGAACAAGGTTGTTCTCCTTCGTGATGTAATGGAATCCTTGCCAGCATTGACAGAGTGGGACTACATGTACCTTTTAAAGCACTCTGGAGATATCGATTTTGCTGCTGGTTCTATCCACCTCAAATTTAGTTATTTCTGTAAGTAAGCAGATGCTGTGGAAGAGGAGCGTCCTCTGTACTTGTTATGGAGGGTATAACTCGCAACATTACTGAGCAGTGGAGAGTCTAACATCTCTCTTCATTCATGACATAAAAGGTAAGGTGGGGGTCATATTTGAATTTGAACAGTGTCAATGCGCTATGGCACCTAACCAATCCACGACAGAAGGGTTTATGAACTTCCGTAGCGAGACCAAGCAGTGGGTGGAAAGATCTGTGAAGTGTACATGCCGAAAAAGGAGAATTCGTGTCTGCGCTACGTGGATGGTAGCACATTCTGATTAATCTGGAGGGATCCGATGCTCTCACCCAAAATTTTCCAAGCAGAAATAAGGTGTTATCAGGTGCATACCCTTGTTTGCACTTTCTAACTCCCAACCTGGACAGAAGCATGTGGAATTAGGCCTCAAGGACATCATCCGATCTTGAAGCTGATATCGTATGCAAGTATCTGTATGTTAGATCCTTCTTTGGATTTTTATCCAAATTTTTAATAGCTTTTTGAGCTTTTTCTGCTCAGCCTTTATGCCAAAATTGCTGCAGCAGATTATACTCTTCCATCACTATTTCTCACCTGGGTATATGGTCGTGTTACAGGAGCAACATGAGTACTGTGCTGGAGTTTCTGAGCAGACCAAATTCCCAGCACTTGTTATCTGGAGTAAAAGATCGAATCGACTTGCACGAAAAATTCTGACCCAGTTTTGATTCTCTAAACCCCAGGTCAAAATGGGTTATGAAGAAGATAACAGAAGAGCGGGAAGACGCCCTCTAAAAGGCCAATATTTGAATATGAGTCAATGCTGCTGATTCAATAACTGGAGGATTCAAATTTGCCTTCTGAGTCCACCATTTCGTTCTGTACTCTGTTCGAATTTTCTTTAGCATTTTTCTAGTGAAGAATGGCACATGTGCTGCACTAGCAGGTCACTCAATCCATTGTACGGCAGGATCATCGTTTAGAATTGCTGCGCAGACCAATGCCCAATTTGAGTCTACGATATTTGAAGCTGATAACAATCTTAGGCATCAATGGACATAGTGAGATAACGATACTCACATCGCAGTCGCTCTAGATCAGAAAATCAACTGACTGACGTGGTTGTCCTATTCTGTCCGCGCTGCTCATTATTAACGGTCAATTTCCTTATACTTTTATAATATCTGGTTTCCTGTGTCTTGTGACACTCCTCATTAATACGCCTCAATGTTAATTTAGGTTGGATTCCTTACTTTGATTTTCCTTCAAATGTTATATCTATGATATGGACCCACCGTGTTCTATAATGCTGACGATGAGCCATCAGATAGAATCTTCGAGTAAACTAACGCGTGAGCGGTTCTAGAGTTGGGTGACTAAAGATTCTTAAGTTTTGTATTCTGCCAAGGATTTCGCCGAGCTCCTAGTTTCACATGGACTCGACACAATGATGAAGGGCAATGCTTTAAATGCACACGGAGAGGCACCAATACTCTTGAGGCTTGCTGCGTACGTCGGTGATGAATGAAGTATTAAACTGTGAATTTACTGTTTCGGCAGCAAGATCGAGATGACATAGTCCATTGGAAAGCTGCCAAAAGCGCTTTAGGAAAAGACCAAAGGATCAATAATTTACAATTTCCAATCCTTTTGAAGGTTGACGATAGTGTCAAGCGAGAAGGTGCCATCAACTCAAACAAATCAGGAAATTAAAAAATCTAAGAAGATTCGTGCTGTGGAGTCCTTACTCTCTACCACATCCGCTGTAACATTTCAATACTTTACTCCAGGTGGGATCATTGGCATGACATAGTGAAAAAAAACTTTGTAAATCAAATAAGCTTGACTTGGATGCGCCTTGAGTGGGGGAAGTGGGTAGTGGGTAGATAGAGCCATAGGTTAGAGCTCACCGATAACACTGAAACATAAGATTGAAGGTAAACCCGTGGTCTTCGATAATCTTGAAAAAGACGGAGTTTTGTTTAGGTCTGGATATGGCACCCTAGGTTGCAATTTAACAGGCTGAAAAGCTCTGTTTGGCAGCTGTATTTGTCCAGGTGTGGTGTGACGCTCAAGGATATGGTAACATTGATAAACAATCGTGAGCCTATATTTCACCACAATGTCCTAATTATTTCCGGGGGTGGATCAGGCTCGTCTTAAAATCAGGTACCAACGTCACAACCTTCTATCGCTACATCAGCAGCAGCGTAAGAGATGTGTTCTGTGGGGTTGGAAGAAGACATGGCAGGGAGAAGAGCAGTATGTGCCCCACAACCGAGAGAAAGAGAAACCTTTGCATCAAGATTTGTGCACGAACGTGTGTGTGGTCGAAACATGGACAGGGCAAAAAAGAGCAAATGAGTTGTGAACTTGGATAGCCTAGCTCATCTCGAGGTCGGTGAGCGAGATGTGCGTATGAGCTGCATTGATAAACTTTGTTGGTTCATGGCGCAACATGCTGCGTTTCAGCCGCTTTGCCACAAGTTTCATGGAAAAGTTTCTGCATGGAGATAAAGCTAAAGCAGACGTTTGATCAGTTCCTGGAGCAGTAGCATAAGACTTTTTATGGAGAGGATACATCGAAACATTATTGAGCAGTGCAGAATGTAACATCTCCCTTCATTCATGGCTTGGAAGGTGAGGTGGGGATCATTTTTTTTAATTTTGGTGGGTATCATTGTGGTATGTTAAATGAATTCGCTACAATACAGTTTTCCTCAGTACAATTGTATGAATTCTCTCAACCAATAGAATACGTCAAGTTGGGCTTTTTAATTAAAAATAACTCATTAATCAAAGGTTTAAACTTTACAACTTTTGCAAAGTTTTGAAATTTCAACCTATTCAAGCATTTCAGATCCATCATAAAAGAAAAGGTTACTTGAAATATATTTAATATGTATTTAATTACACTGTTTGGACTGCCAGCTATATCTCCAACACAGGACTAAGATTCTTCAACATTCCAGTGAAATCACAGTCTTTTCAGCATTTGATACACAGTGTATATCACTTATGTAGACACTACGTACATTTAAACCTCCAAGTATTATAATTTGAAATACGTCGTTGACAAGGAACAGAATAGAAAAATAAGATATTGAATACTAAAAGAATTCTAAATAAAGAGTTTACACGAAGGGAAGAAACTGATGCAAATATGAAGGTGGGACTCCGATTGCAGTGTCCCACTTCAATGTAAGTTTTGTCCCCTATCGCTTTCTGCCGTACCGCACACATAATCATATTCAAAGGGCTAGATTCCTCAAAATATGCTGAGAAGACTGTAGGCAGTTCCAGTTTTCTAGCTCCACGTGAATACCAGAAAACAGCAGCAGCAGAAGTTGCAGCAACAATACAATGCTGTAATGTTACAGGCATCTCTCGAGAGCATCAAACACAAAGCTAAGAACGAGGAATGCAAATCCACAGCAGAAGAAGAAGATGATAGCCAGTTTCTGACCCATGAAGTAGAAGCATTGTTAATGAGACGAGAATGATGTTCACCTTTCTCTTCTCTGTAAATTTCTTTGACACGGAGCGCGTATTTATTTTTCATTGCAGAACTGCTGCACTGCAGTTTCGAATCCACAAATAGTTCAATTTTGTCCGCTACTAATGCCGCGAATGTGAACAAAACCTGAGCTGCTCTGAGCTCCAAAGTTTCTTATCACTCTCCTCGTTGTTCCACACGCAAAAATCTAGACTTGATAATGGACTGTGCTAAGCATAATCCAGCATTTATACTCATGGATAACGTCACTGCCTCCACATCTGTGTGGCACTGCGCTATAAACCCTGAGTGAGAAATCTATAGATTCTGACATTCAGTTATTTTGCAGCATACAACCCCGATTATTGATCGCCGTTTTTGCTTCTTATCCTCCTGAATAAAAAAGACCCTAACTCCACCGATTTTCACGAGTAATAAGAAATACAACCATTGAGCATCGTGTTTGCAACTACATGGTTGGTTTCCGTTGGATTCAGTCGCGTTCTCGGAGAAATGGTTTGTGTGCAACAAAACTGAGTTGCTCCATAACCCCTATTTTACAAGCTCAAATGCGATAAGTCGATATGCGTCGCCTTAGTTACGAAGACTTGTTGGAATTCTGGGATTTGCACAGAGCGCCGCGAAATCGTCTGATTTGATGCAGAACCCAGATGCAAAACATGAAGGCATTGTTAACACGAAGCCATCGAACGCGGATTGTTGTGCACCACTTCTGGGTTCAAAGGATTGCCCTTCTCGTCGTACAGAATGAGCCCGGAGAATGAGAGAGGGGCGCAACGTTCACCGCGCATAATTGATCTTTGCCAAACCGCGGGTTCTGCGTTCGGATCTTCCTCCGCTTGACAGCCTTTCCGGAGAGCGTCCACTACGTCCACCTGATCCGGATACAAAATGCCGAGGACAGGATGTGAGAAGGATGTGTTGAACTGGTAGCTTCAGGGACTTTCCAATGACAATTAACCAAAAACAGTTTTAAGAAACTTACCAAAACAAAACAGAAGCCTGAAACTCTACAGCATGGTTTTATGTCAGAACATGATGTGACAAGCTTTCAGCGATAAGAGGCGTGAAGTTTGGATTGAATGGTTACCTGAGATTTGCAGTCAATTCGAAAAGAGCTGGAATTTGAGAAACTAGATGGGTTTCGGAAGGACGATATTCTGAAGGAGCCGAGTTTGGACTTCAAGTCGGAGGGGCTGAAGCGCTGGCTTTCCTTTTTGATCTCGGCCACCAGTTCGCCTTCAGGCTCGGATTCTCGGTTGAGCACTTTGGGGTTGCTGTGAGCGGCGCACAAGCCCACCAGCGTTGTCACGCAGACTAAGAAGACGACGACCATGGAGAGCAAGGCTGCAACTTGGAAACTCTGAGCGGATACCACTCCATGTGCACTTGCAACCAGCCATCTGGCCATTGTAAAACCGTCACTTGAACTATTTTCAAGACTCGTTGAGTCGTGTGTGACTATTTTGTGTGTGTGTTTATGTATGTATATAAATGTTTGTATCCTGAGAAGGATTTCGCAACTCCGACAGAGCTTACTAGATACCACTGACAATTAATTTATTCCATTTCTGGTAGACAGTGGCAAAACCGTAGCAATTGAACTGCACAAACGTCATAACTCAGTACGCCACGATACTCAGCTCACAGCAAACCATGCCAGATACGTAATAGGCGATCATGTTGTTAGCCACTGATCCACCTGATCCTCAAGAAAGAGAATTGTGGGTGTGGTGCAGAGCTTTTAGTGCGTAGGCCTTCGATGTAAAACAACTGGCTGATATATATATAAATTATTCAGCTGGCTGCTTGCAAGTGAGCTCGCAACACAAGACAATATCCGAGCATAGGCTTTCTCCGTGCTTCGAGCCACTCAAACTCCGCGACAGCTGCCAATACGGCAAGCTCTGTGGACTTATGCTCTGTAGAAGTCGACACACGAGAACACGGACGACACAAACAATCGGTTCCTGCTCAGCGATCGGAAACTGCGACAAATCCCCCGCTAGACAACCATCAACCACCGTAAAAACTCGACAACAGTGGGGTACCGTAACTACAACGCATGGAACTCTTGAACATCGCAACAACAGGCGCAACAATTGCACCTACTCCATACTCCAATCGGTGCAGTAAGTACAACGCCCAGTTCTCAGACAGCCGACCGTCGCGCAGTCTTATGACTCTTCAGAGCGACTGCCGACATGGACACACACACAACTTAGCAGGGGACCTGACAATGGCGATCCATAGATATAGTCCATGGGACAAGAGCATAAGACAATTACGCGAATCCAGGGCACGGCGATCCCATGACGACGTCCACTATTCCTCCTCCTCGCTCCTTCTACTCCTTGCTCCTCTTCCTGCAGATGTTTCCAGACAGAAGCGGCGCCAGGACCAGTAATTACCGCAGGCAGCTAGATTTTAGCGCCGGGTGAAGTAACGTGAGTGGAGGTGAGGTTGGGCCCTGGCGTCGTCGCCCGTGGCAGTGGCCCCCTCCACTGTGGCCTGGCCATGGCTGCCCATCTCTTCAACGGGCGGCGAGCATGGAGTCGCTGACCAGGATGCGCCGTCGACGACGAAGAAGACGGCGACGGCGCTTGATAAAGTCGCTTTCGAACTTAAAAGTTTCCTCACAAGCTTCAGCGTCTCTCTGGAGCCTTAGTTTATGGGCGGCCCTTCTGATGTGCTTTCTGTAGGATGGGATGTCCTTTTTGGATAGACGATATCAAACGTTCATTCAAGGCAAATGGGTTGGCAGCAATTGCCTCACTCCCTCAATTTTTTGATTCATTGACTTAAACCCTAATCCCCCATAATTTTAACCGTTTTAATCTAAATCTCAGATCACAAATCCTAGTCACAAATGTAGTGTGTTAATTTATTTATTTTTAAATGTGTAATAATTTCTTCCTGTACCTTGGGTAACAACAAGCTGCTCATGATCCAAATGGATGAATGTACTTGGTAATGTTCATTGTGTGGATTGTCCACTATGAGAGAATTGTAAGGATGTCCTATCAAACAACTGATTATTGCACATGATCTCAATGTTTACCATTAAAAAATTATTGAAATATATCATAGAAAAAACATATATATATATATATATATATAATGCATTTGCAAATGAACACAACTCTTCTGATCAATTATGATGACACTAAATTGATATGCAATCAAATGTTCATTACTGAGATGTTCAATATTAGTTTAATGGACAAACCAACAAATGACTTCAAGAGCCAAGGATAGAGTAAGAGTGAAAAATTACAACTCAGAGTTGAACTGCAAAATGGCATCCTTTTGTGAACCAAACCAAAATAACAAACAAAAAAACAAACAAACGAACTCATCACCCAACTCCATCATCTCATGCACACATTGGCCCAAGAGGTGGTGGACAGTACCATGGAAAAGAAAAAGAGATATCACAAGAATGTAAAGAGGAAGGAGAGCTATCAAATTGTGCATGAAGTATCAAATCACCAATACAAAAATGCATTGATGTTGCAGTGAAGTAATCAGACCCTTCTGTCAAGTGAAATCAAGGGGCTCTTGTGCGCCCCTCATAGGGGAGGGATGAGTGCCATGGAAGGATTGGAGCGAGCCTTCATGGCCTTTGAGGCTATTAGAAAACCACCCACCTTAACAAGGAGGTTGAATGCGCAAAGGCCATGATGGTGGCTTCCAATTCATATGCGATGGAGGGACAACAACAAGGACCTGGACGCAGATGAGTCATGTCGCTCAGATTCTTCATATCATGCAAAGAATGTTGCGATGTGATGCAAGGTTCGATGATTGGCAGATGTGATAGATCCATCCCTATTGCTTGCTCTCTCTCACACTCGCTCTCACTCTCTCTCACACTTGCTCTCGCTCTCTCTTGCTTTAACTCGCTTGCTTGTCTTCTTACGTCACCCCATGGAAAGGATGAATGTGCATCAAAGTCTTACACTCACATCATTCATTTCTTTGTTGAAGGGCTGCATTCCTAGGTCAATCACTATATTTGCCTACTTATTGTATGTGTGTATGAATGAATGAATGCATGAATGAATCTAGAATAATAATCATAATCATAATTTTATCTTCAAGGACTAGCCTCAAGTTCATATCGTCATTCCTTAGGTGATAAATGAATTTTTATGGCTTTTTTCTGGTTGCTTCAACTACTGTACTTTCTCTACTATTTGTGCTTTGTTTATTTATTTATTTATTTATTTTTGAGTGTATGTATACATCCATCCTTAACACTTTCTTTACTTCTGCTGCAAAGTTGGTGAAGCATATGTATTCAGTTCCCTTGCTTCTGTATGCAAAGGTAAGTTAGGTCAAACTCCTACTGGTCATATTTATTTAATTATTTATTTATTTCACATTTCTCTGTAAGAATGTTTTAGCATACTCAAGCTATGGCAAAACACTCCCTTACCTGATCCTCACCCTCCCACAAACACATATAGTCCCATGTCTTTCTCTCTTCTTCACTTATTTTTTATTTTTTTTAAATTCCAATATGAAGATGAAGAAAGAAAGTGACATGGTGGTGGTCAAAAGTTGTGAAGAGTTACACTCTTCATGCATCTGTCTTGCAGATGAAGTGAATTGTCGTCCATTTTCTCAAAATGGAATGGATTGAGAGAGAGGATGGTCTCCCAAGAATCCTCTGCAACACAACCAACAAATGAGACCCAAGTTTTACACATGTGCATGTTTAGCTGTAAGTATGTACGTATGTAATCGAAAAGGAAGGAGTGGAAATGTAAGTGTTTGCAAAGCAGATGATCATCATGCAAGCCTTGCTAACTTCACTCTGGATTGTGGGTGGCTTGCCAAAACCCTAATTGTGTCTGTTGCCATCACCCCCACCAAGGCTTGAGGTCAACTTCCTGAACATGAGCCATTTCATTTGAAAATAGGATTTCTATTTTTTGAAAAATTTAATCTTGTTGAAGAGATATATATATATATATATATATATATGTGTGTGTGTGTGTGTGTGGATGTGTGGGGCCTCTACTTTGTGTGGCTTCCAGAACATTTGTTTGTTTGATGTAATGGGTATGAAAACCAAATCTTTATTTACACTGGAGTTCAGATCTGGTTGTTGGGAAGGAAGGAGGAGAACTCTTACTTTTTTTATCTCAAATTTAGTGCAACATGTGATTGTAAAAGTTTATTTTCACTTCGTATCTATTTGAAGTTGTACTTTGGTAAGAAAATAAAATAAAATAAAAATAAAATACCACTGGTTTCAATTTGTACATATTCACAGTAGATTATAATTTTATGAACATGATTTTATTTATTTCAAAAAATATATATATATATATATATATATATAATGGCATATTGTTGTTAAGAGAACTATTGCTTATATCAATCAAACATCACTTACAGTTATACCAAATTCCTGAACAATCAACAATAATAGAAAGGACAGGACTTGAAATATTTATAATTACTATTGTATTTCATTTTTCTCTTTTCCCCATAAATGTAAATAATTAACTTGGTGCATTTAAAACAAATAAATAAAATGAAATTTTGTGAAACTTCTCAAAATGTACAAAGATATCCAACTTCACACAAGATGGATTCATTAATACAACTGTAGTCTTACTTGTTTTAAAATACAACATTTCATTACAAGTTTTCAAATAGACCAAAAACCTTCCAACGAAGAAGTTGAGGATTAATAAGACCAAACTTTATAATCAGTACATGCACAAACCCACATGTAAATAACACAACATTTTTTTTTCCAGTTTGAGCAATGCTCGAAGGGAGAATAATTCCATGCAGCACCCCAAGGAATGATTCCAGAGAAGTGACAGGGTTTCCAAGGGAATGCATCAGAGAGTTGACATGTATTTCCTATTCCCTTCTCCTTGGTCTTCAAATCTTGTGCCAACAATTGAGCTGATCCAACAAGCCAGAATACTGGGTACTTAGCTCCAGTAGACTCCCACCAGGATCTACCTTGTCCCTCCTTTTCGGATGCATCCACACTGTCAAAAAACACACACATACCAACACTATCCCACTTTCTATTCTTCATTGGCCAACACTATGACAACTACACAAACAGCCAATCTGTTCTCACAGTACTGCGAGTTTGGTCAGCCTAATTGTATGGAGTGAAAAGTGGGTTGTTATCACTTTTGTTGTGGGTTTTTGAGCTGATGATATCAGCCGAATTCAACATCCAGTGATGTTTTGTTTTGTGACGAGCAGATGGGCAGCAGGTGGTTTGTTACTGCAGAGTGTGGAAAACAGGAAGCATGTGAGAGATGGTGGTGAACAAGTAGCGCAGGTGTTTGTGGCCCTAGTTTGGATTGGAAACTGGCTTGAGAAGCAGCTTGACAACATCGTGCACTAGCTCGAGCACATGTGACACCCCCCCCCCGTCCTGAACGATTTGAGGAGTCATGAATCTGTGGCATTTTGCCGGCTCAGCAATCAATATTGAGTTTAAGTTGGCGACAACATGCACCTAGTCAGCTGTGCCTGCTCAAGCTATGAAGATGATGGACCCATCCTCGTGACAACTACTCCCTCGACGTAGCATTGCACGAGGCGGCGATAACCCTACTATCGAGTCGAGGAAATAGGTGGCTAAAGTAGAAATCGCTCAATATGACTGCACCAGATAAACTCAGATTAGGTACGTTTTCAGTGACTGAGTTTTGCTCCCTGCTCACAATGTTTGGTGAGAAATGAAAGATGATCCTCTTGGACGCGCAGGTCGAGGGCGACATGCTGAATAGGGCTAACTCGTAACCAGTGTTAGAAATTTGCTGAAGAGGCGGGAGTACCTTCAAAGTGTCCACCTCACATAGATTTCGAATTAGCAAAGGTCCATGTACATCCACAGAGCATATCCGAGATTACTCCTTTCAGCATGTTTTCATTACGTGGCCTGTTGATTAATTAGATTGGTAGCGAAGTGAGGACATTTCAGTGAAAATTTGTTTCATGGGCAGATTCAATCCTATTACAAATTGCCAAGGACTGCAAACTACAAGTTTCTGGTGTGTGGATTTTGGGGTCTAGGATACATAAAAAATGGTTACTAAGCTTCCTTTTCAAGGTAAGGGGGTTTCAGCAAGTAGATCCCCAAGCTAGGGCAGCTTTCAGTTAAAGATCCAACCATTGGAAATGACCACTTCTAGAGGTCAGTGATTAAGTTCTGTGGTTTGGTCTTCAGTGTTGAAAGCTTTTCAATATAGGATACCACATTTATGAAACCCTGTTGCCTAAAATAACAGGAATCATGTTGGTAAATCCGATAGTACCGACGCAAAATTTGAGCTGGAATGTCTGAGTATTTGCAATAACCTTTTTGAATTTGATGTATTTCTGTCAACAAATCTCGTCCAAAGCTTTCTGGTGATGTAGCATGTCCCGAAATCAAAACAAAATAGATAGCAAGTTTTTTTGTACAACAGAAATAGGCAAGAGCGAGACATTGAAAACACTAGATCCGAGAATGAACCACCAGCAAGTAAAGTAATGGCTGATTTTCATCGAGGAAAAATAATATACAACAAAATTGGATCCTTATACTACAGTAAAGGTCAATAATGGAAAAAAAAAAAAAAAAAAAAAAAAAAAAAAAGTTGCTTCCCTGTTTTTGGAAGATTTTTTGACTGCACTTTGAGGAGTCTTTCCCAGTGGCACACAGGCCGCTAGTCAATACCGCCTCTATGTATGCTCGCCAAATGCAGTCGATTGTAGGCGTCTGAAGTGCTCATATGAACTATAATTCTCGAGATAATACATGTGCTAGACTGTGAATGAATGGGAACAACAATCAGCATGAAATCATGGGTTTACGAACCTTCGCATATCATCCCATAAAGCATCAGTGTAATGCCGAACTGTGGGCTTGTTCGTAGAACACGGAGGAGGCTGCCTTTGAACAGAGCCTGCGGTCCTTCATTGTTTACAATGTCTTGCAAGCATTCCCACCAGTCGGTATATTTTAGCTCTCCTGGTGCAGGTTCTTTCTGAAAAAAGTTACAAAGCACATATTCGTAAGTCATCAAAGAAAACAATCCGACCTCACAGTAGGAGAACTCTACTAAATGTGAATGATATCTGAAGCTAAAAAGCCGTGGATAATTAATGTCTCAGCTTTGGATATCCCTAATGAAAGGTTAAAGAATCGAATCTGATGCCAAAGCTTTAGTCAGATGAATGGGTGCCTTTCCAAAAGCATACCTGAAGCCTTGTTTTGATGATGTCCATAGGAGTTACTACAATAGTGGCAGGTATGGAAGCAATAGCTCCAGCGAGGAAGCTCTGATCAGGATAGTATTGACGTAACAGCGTGTAACAAGCGAAGAAGATTGCTGAGCTTGGAACATCACGGGCTAAGGTAACACCCGCGCCTTCGTAAAGACCTTTAACACCAAGCTCTTTCACAATCGTCCACAAGGCCTTCTTCGGGAGCCCCTCTTTCTGAGTTTGCAGCCGAACTTTCACTATCTCCATTGGGTTCGTGAACACCACCTACATTCCAGCAAAAAAGCATAAATACATTAACTCCTGTATCGTGTATTTGGCATTTACGAGGAGAAACTTCCACTACGTTCATACATATGAATGACAAAGCCGCTGATTTCCAGTAACAATTGTAGTGAAAGAGTTTATAAGATTAAGCTCAGATACCTGGGAAGCACCTCCACCTCCCCCAGCAATGAATTCTAGTGCCCACACCCGCGCACCAGGCATCATCGCTTCAAGACTGCTCAACAAGGCTTCGTTGACTGTTAACTTCATGGCCTAACAGATCGTCCGAGAGAAAAGTTCAGCAAGAAAAGCCAGATGTATGCATCAACATTAGTAATTTGAACACTTAAGAGGCTCTAAAAGCTAGCAGCTTTCCGAGAGGTTTTAGGAGCTGGAATATACATGTACGTTAGAAGCTTCCACCTTCATAGTTACCTATTTGTAATAGCAGTGTTTGCGCACAAAATCGCACAACTGACAGAGACATGCACAGTAAAGAGGTCTAAGAGAATGACAAGATGTACAGATCCGTGGAACTCTTACTACCTTCTCTGGCGCTATGCCTATGAGCTGTGGCACCAGACCGCTGTAAAGAGATGCTGGTCCTTCCTTTACAACGAGCTGCTTTAAGCAGTCAATCTCGTCCTTGTACAGAGGTTCCACGCCTTCTTCCTGTCAAACGCAAGATCCTTGGTAAATATTCTAGAGCATGATTCCAAGATATAATATTTCTAGAATGCCTTAATTTGTATAGGAGAAGGCAGATTAATGGATGGCTTAGATGCACCACAAAGCATATACAAAATTCACTGATGAAAAATAAAACAAACTAGCCTGGTGTATATTAATGTGCAATGAGGCAAATACCGTGCTCTGAGCTTGCATTCGAGTCTTAATGGTATCCAAGGGATAAACGACCGTTGCCCCCACCGCACCAGCCACACCCCCACCCCCCAAATGCTGTATAATTTTACCCAACAAGCTCGAACCAGGTAGATAAGGTGGGCCAGAATGCTGCAACACTGTCAGCGATGTTGCAACAGCAGAACCTCCATGTGTAGCAACGTGAGACGCTGCTCCAGCGACAGATCCGGCCACCGCCACCGCCACTGACGCAGCCACAACCTTCTTAACTAGCGTGGGTTTCTGCACTGGTGGTCGAGTCACAGGCACGGCACATTTCTCACCCTCAAATTCAATCTCTTTCTGCACTTGCTTCCAAGCATGAAACGGATCCTCTTCTTTTAATTCAGTTGCATCAGTGTCATCACCAGAAGTCGACACTGATGCAACGTATTGCGATTGTTGGTTTTGAGTCGGGGATGGAGCTGTTGTACTAACACTTGTCAACCCCCATTCCTTCCGTTGAATCTGTATCTCATTCTGAAGTTGTTTGTATATGCTCTCGTTAAATTTCGCTTCCAGAGCCTCCACGCCAGTCATGGGAGCTAAAAAATCAACCCTGGAAAGCTCCGTAGCTGACGCTAGAGGTTGTGATAGTGAAACGAAACCTGCTGCAGCCAATGCCACAAGGGCTGCCCTTCGCTTGAGCATCCTTGTGACATCCTCTGTACCATCCATGTGCTCATCCGTGCCCCATTTCTTTGATGGTCCTCGGTATCTCTGCTCTTTAGAAATATTTTGAACAGGAGTGGGCCTCAAACCAGACTTTTTCCCATCCTTCATCATGTGGAGAGTTTTCTGTAGTTTCCTGTGTGTGCTTGCCAAGCTGTCCCCACTCATGGCCACGGAAACTTGCCGTGACTGCCCCGAAGTTGACACAAAGTGCGACGACGCGCTCTCCATCCCACAGCTGCAAACCCTTTCGTTCACATTCGTATGCATATCGCAATGAGTTGCTTGGTCCACATGATGTACCTCGGGCAACGTCGACTCCGAGTTTCTCCCATGCTTCAACATCCGGTTGAGTATCTCATGGTCACAAACACTGAGCTTCCTGTGGTCTCGCTCACGGTGATTGGGTAGGATTGGTGGAGCCAAATTGCAAACACCCGAAATGGCCGAAGCTCCCATCATCACTCTGCTGGAAACAGACTATCCAAATGAAATCCAATCTTTCAATGTCCAAAATTCACTAGCTGAATTTCAGCTGCAGCATTCACGGCCTACAAGAACACAATTCCAGAAAATGGTGAGAGTTTGTCACATACCAATTGACCTTAAACAGAAGAGCGACAGCCTAGCAGATAGACTTTCCTTATATCAGTTAAACCTAAGCTCTCATAGAAACGAGGATAAGAAGTGAAGACATCACACCTCACCCGAAACGGTTCTGAACAAACCAACTGTCCCACTACGCAAAGAGGTAACAACACCCAAGTTGCAAACCCCCATACTAGACGCTAGTGAGGTCCAAGCAATTCGTGGAGATATTGCAAGAGATTTCAGCAGCATTAGGGGAACATTAGAATTTCAAGATTACTCACTACACACTCGCAATCATTTCAGACATAAACACTTCCAAGCCGCCACTGCGATTGATCAAACAACTTGCATGCGAAATACAGACACGAGGCAATTCTAAGCAGAAACTAACCCAGTCTCTCGAAACGGAAATTTCAACTTGAATCCCACAAATATAAAACTTCCAACAAACTTCCGACTCTCGCAAAAAATTCAACAACGTCCAGCAAAATTGAGCATACCCGCGACCGAGGAAAACTAACCAGTAATCAGGAGGTGAGTAAGCCGGTCTGCAAGTCAAATCCTGAAAATCCAACACTGCGGTGCAAACGCCACGACCAAGTACTCCGTGGGTAAATTTCTCTGCACATTCCAGAACAGGGGGGCCCCGTAACCAGAAAGGCAACGTGGAGCCTAACCGAACCCACAACGCAAAATTACATCCCCCGCGGCAAGGAAGAAAAGGCGAAACAAAACGGATTCAAAAAGCCAATAAGGACGCTCATTCGCGCACCTGCAGAGCCCCAATAGCAGCACCACCACAGGAAGCTATGTAAAGCACAGCTGGGGTAATATCTCACTCCTCTGTCCTCCCATGACAGTCCTTGCGCCACAACACAGTGCACGCGTCGTGATCCAACACCTCTCAATGGAACTCGCCACCGATCCGCTGGCGGCGTCGCTGCTCGCAACGATGCGGGGCCAGTGTGACGCGAGATTTGGGTCCACCGTGACCTGCTTCTCTGATATCTTTGGCGGGACTGTGATATGGGTTTTTATTTTATTCTTTTAATATTTTTTTGGGTGACTCCATCATCCATCGTCCTTTGATTTACTTTGCTGTTGTGCGGTGCGTGAGTTTCTGGTGCGCCGCGACACAATCCGAAACGTGTGCTCGATTGGGCGACGCCGACGTCGGAGGGATCTGGGCTGCTTACTTTTGCTTTTTCTTCTCCGATGCAGCTTTAAAGTTATGATTGGAAAAAAAAGAAAAAAAAGAAAGACATATTGTGAATATATATATATATATATATATAGAATTAAAGTAATATTATGTATTATATAGTAATAATATATAAAAATGTTCTATTAATCTTGTTATTTGTTTTACTAGTAACCATTGATAACCTTAAAAAATTACAAGTTTAAAATTTAGTTTTTTTTGGATTTCATTATTAGATATACATTATTATTTGATAACTTATCGTTTTCTTTTTGTAAATATAATTTCTTAGTTTGATTAGGTTGTTAAAAGTTAGAATAGTATATAATATAATTCCTTAGAGATATTTAGAATAATAATTGTTGTAGTAATAAGTTTATTTCTAAAGTCTTTAATTAAAAAAAAATATGAAGTTTGTACTTTTATAATGCATGTTTTTTAGTATTCACTTTTAAATGGTCTTATTTGAATAATATATGGCTCCACTACATGTAGGACCTTACTAATTGATGCATGGTTAATTTATAGATCTACTATCTTCTTGATATCTTGTCAAGGACAAAGACTCGATGAGGAAAAATATACACCAAAAGGCTATCTCGATATAATATAAACAAGTAGGTATATTAAAAGGAAACTGGAATGGCTATTGCCACAAGACAAGAAACTAAAGACTCTTGAACCTGGACTAGAAGCAAGAAAGGAGTTGACAAGAGTGAAGAGGGCTTCACTCTTGCCTCTATATATACTATCTAACTAGAAGCCACATGGCGATGTTCTATAAGACCTCCAATATATGTTGACTTTCTAGGCCACATGCCTTTGCTTACAAGGCAAGTTTTCTATAGATGGACCACGTAATTAGCTTGTTCTTTAAGCTTCCAACATGTGTGGCACATGGCTAACTTGTTGACCAAGTTTCTAGCCTAAAAATCAACTATAGACTCCTATAAAGTCAAAGCAGCGTCTATGAAGCTTCTAAGAAGCTTCTCTAGAAGATATTACACAATTAACCTACTTTTATCTACTTTTACATACTTTTATCTATTCATATAGGTAATTATATGTATGTCCGTGACATTACCTCCCCTTCTAGGGACGAGTTCCACGAGGAGCGGTGATTATATATTGAGAAAATCTAATATGCGGCGAATTGTATTTGCTACATACTCTAATCTTTGTTCTCTACGAAGATAGTTGATGGGTCCTCTTAGCCATCGATAGTGTCCCATTCCAGGGCGAGAAGACCACCCTGTTATTTGATCACTGTTGAGGCCTTCATAACTTCCTTCAAATAATACATTTGAAACACCATCAGGAGTCGTTCCTATCTCCAATAATATCACCAAACATCGAGAATCTCTTCCAAGGTCGTGATACCAAATGCGTTGTATCTCACCATCTATTCGAGGAAGAACATGTCGTTCTTGAGGGTCTTCATCTCGGTTGCGTCGTCTTGAAGGTTGTGACAATCGCAATGTCTCGTCCGGCAGGTCAGCAAACGAAGGTTCTTGAGTTGAATGTGCTGGTTGTTGGCTCTCCATCTAATTAGCGTCACAAATTCAAAGAAGTTACAAACAAGGATAGGAAATTGAATGTTATCTTGCCTCAATCTTGTCTCTTTTATAAGAGAGATTTTCATCTTGGTTTTGATAGATGTCGTTGATGAAAAACTTTGACTTTAGTTGATGCATTTGCTAGATTCCTGGATGGCTCCCATGTGCGTTCACTAATATCATATCCGCGCCAATGAACAAGATATTTCAGCTTATTTCGGCGCTGCCTTGAGTCTAATATCTCTTCCACCTCAAATTCTTCATTATTATCTACTTCTATAGGAGGCGGTGGCATTTGTCTTCTTCCTTGTATATCCACTGTCTTATATGGTTCAAGAAGAGATACGTGGAATACAGGATGGATCTTCATTGACTCTGGTAGATGTAACCGATATGCAACTGGGTTGATCTGTTCAGAAACAGAAAAGGGGCCAAGCCTACGATAGTCCAACTTGTCACAAGGTCGAGTAGTCTTGATATTGCGACGAAGTAGCCATACCTTATCACCGACGTTGATCTGTGGTTGCTCCTTACGATATAGATCTGCGTTTATCTTTTGTCGTTCTTGAGCTTCCTTCAATTGTGTCTTCATTATTGCATGTAACTCTGACAACCGATTTGCCATATCTTCTGCTGCAGGATTATCAACTTTTGAAAAATCAAAAGTATCAAGTCGTGGATGATAGCCATAATTGGCAAAGAAAGGTGTTTGTTGCGTGGAAGAATGTACCGTATTATTATAAGCAAACTCTGCCAATGGCAGAAGGGTTGTCCAATCATCTTGTTGGTAGTTGATAGTACACCTTAAATATTGCTCCAAGACTTGGTTTACGCGCTCTGTTTGTCCATCAGTTTGAGGATGAAAAGCCGAAGATAGTTTTATGTCCACTTTTAAAATCTTGAAAAGGGTCCTCCAAAATCTTGACACAAATTGAGTTCCCCTATCCGATATGATATCTTTAGGTAATCCATGATAGCGATAGATATTATCAATGAAAAGCTTAGCTGTTTCTTCACCTGTGATAGATTTTGTACATGGCACAAAATGTGCCGTCTTGGTGAAACGATCTACTATCACAAATATAGAATCATAAGATCTTGAGCTTGGAAGATCTGTGATGAAATCCATAGAAACAGAAGACCATGGTTGTTTTGGTATAGGTAATGGCTGAAGAAGTCCGTAAGGTCGATGACGAGGAATTTTTGATCTTGAACAAATATCACATGATTGTACAAAGTCTTTGACTGACTTCCACATTTGTGGCCACCAAAAATCTCTTGATATGAGTTCCAAAGTCTTATTATATCCAAAGTGCCCTGCTGCTGGAAAGTCATGACGTGCTTGAAGAACACATAAACGTGCTTCTCCTTCTGGAACATATAGGCGTCCTTCAAAATATAATAGATTATTCTTGAACTCAAACTTAGAAGGATCATGAGACTTGGAAGAATTATTCTCGATATCATAAACAAGAGGGTCTGAGGACATACTGGACTGGATTTGCTTGAGAAAAGTTGAATCAACAGTCAATGTTGATTTCATTGCTCGGAGATGAAATTGCTCCGGTTTCAAGAGGACCGTTCTTTGTTGCTCAAAAGCTGCATCTCCTTCTTTTGGTGCAAAATAAGAACGTCTAGATAGGGCATCGGATAAACCTTGTTGTTTTCCTGGCCGATAAGTGATAATGAACTCGAATCTTGACAAAGACATACTCCAACGAGCTTGACGACGATTCAACATGCGTGCTGACATGAAATACTCGAGGTTCTTGTGATCTGTATACACAGTGACTGGACTAGAAGCGCCTTCTAGATAATGACGCCATTCTTGAAAGGAATCCACGATCGCAAGAAGTTCTTTATCGTGGATCTCATAATTGATCTCGGCTGCTGAGAATTTTCTTGAATGAAAAGCTATCGGATGGAGTTTGTCATCTGTTCCCATTTGTGATAAAACTGCATCCAAGGCAAAATCTGATGCATCTGTTTCCATAAAAAATGCCTTGGAAAAGTCAACACGATATAAGACTGGTGCAGAGACAAACGATGTCTTCAAGGCTTCAAATGCTGCTTCCGCTTCTTGATTCCATTGAAATTTATCTTTACTAGTCAAGCGTGTAAGTGGAGCTGCAACTCGTGAGAAATCTTTGATGAAGATCCGATAGTAATTGGCAAATCCCAAGAAACATTGAACATCTCTTACTGTCCTTGGAATCTTCCAATCCACGATTGTTTGGACTTTCTTAGAATCCATCATGAGACCATCATTTGAAATGATGTATCCTAAAAAGTCAACTTGAGTAGTGTGAAATACACACTTTTCCATCTTGGCGTACAATCTTGCATCTCTAAGTTTTTGTAATACTTGACGAACATGTATTTCATGTTCTTCGACGTTCTTGGAATAGATCAGGATATCGTCTAGATAGCAGACGACAAAATTGTCTAAGAATTCACGAAATACATCATTCATGAGATGTTGAAAAGCAGCTGGTGCATTCGTGAGTCCAAAGGGCATGACATTATATTCGAAATGTCCATACCTGGTTCGAAACGCAGTCTTCCATTCATCTCCTTCTTTGATCCGTACTAGATTATATGCTCCTCTTAGATCTATTTTTGTATAGATCTTAGCTTGATTCAACTGGTCAAGGAGTCCTGATATCAAAGGTAATGGATACCTGTTCTTGATTGTGATCTTGTTGAGTCCTCGATAATCAACACACATTCGTAAAGATCCATCTTTTTTCTTTACGAATAGAATTGGAGCTCCTGCTGGAGATTTTGAATGGCGTATGAAATTCTTCGCTAAATTCTCGTCAATATATGTCTTGAGTTCAGCCATCTCATCTTGCGATAAACTGTAAATTGGTCCAAATGGTGGCTGAGTTCCTTCCTTGAGGTCGATTGAACAATCATATGGACGATGCTCAGGAAGAATATCTGCATTCTTTTTCTCAAAAACGTCTTGATACTCCTGATATTGACTTGGAATGCCACTTGAAGTCTTTATGTTTTCAGAAATAGGTGCAGCATAAATAGCAAAAGTTGATCCTTCTTTTGCTGCGTGTATAAATGCTTTTGCACCTATCAGTACGGGTTTTACTGTACTAGACTTATAATTTTTTACTTGGTTCGTAGAACTATTAATAACGCTTTTGGAAAAGTCAAGTTTACGTGAATTCCAATCTATTCGAGGGTTATATTTTTCTAGGCAGGATAAACCTAAAATAACTGGATTGGACGGGGATTTAATTATGTTAAAAGCTATGTAGCTATCATGACCGTCTATTGTTACTTTTATAGGATGAGTTTCATGAGTGACATCTCCAGAAGACAAGGGACGACCATCTATGACTTCTACATGTACTGGTTTAGGTTTCTGTACATAGGGTATTTTACGACTTTTAACAAATTGTTCATCTAAAAAACATGATGAGGCTCCCGAATCTAATAAAGCAGAGGCTTTGTAATTCTTAGGTCCTAAATATAAGTCTATTATAAAACAAGGAGAGGGTTCTGAGGAGAGGATAGGACCTTCATTAGGAATTGTACAAGGTTCCAGCTGCACGGTCCCTATTGTAGCTGGACGAATCCGTTTTCCGACATGTTGTCTTCTTTGACCGTCGTACCCCTCATTTTATAGTTGCGTCATTTCTTTGGACAATGTTGAGCAGTGTGCTTAGGTTCTCCGCAATATAAACATAATCCTTCTTGACGACGACGAATCTTTTCTTGCTCAGTTAGAGGTTTAAAACGTACCGCGTCAATTTGCATGTCTTCTACTTCCGAATGTACGTTTGGCAAAGATGTTGATGTTGCCATTGAGTAATAACGTTGAGGTTTCCGTGAATGATTCTCGGATCGAAATTCGAAAAGTCGATTATCACATTTTACCGCAAAATCGATTGCTTGACTCAAAGTTTGAGGATCAGGTAAGTTGAGCATCAATTTCTTTACTTCGTATTGCAATCCATAAAGAAATTGACTGATGAGTGCAGCATCATCCCACTTGATGTCAATTGCAAGTTGTCGAAATTGTGAAGCATATACTGTTACTGAGCGATTTCCTTGTTGCAGAATTCGGATCTTATTTGTTGCAACACGAGTTGCATCGTGTTCACCATACATAGATCGAAACTCCGCCAAAAAAGCTTCCAAATTGTCCAATATTGGATTTCGTTATTCAAGAAAAGACGAAAACCACGATAATGCAGAACCAGAAAGTAGAGTGCCAATAAACCTGACTTGTGATCCTGGAGTTGGATAGCTTTGCGGTTGAAGTTCAATTGCCAATTGTACTTGATTGATGAACCCTCGAAACTTTGATCTCGTACCATCAAATTTCTCAAGTAAGGCAATTCTTGGTTTTCTAGTGCTTATAGGGTGTTGTACAATTGGAGAAGGAACGTGATTTGTTGTAGATGTTGAAGCAGCTCCGATCATCTCTATATCTCCACTTTCTGCTATTCTTGTTCTTTCCTGTGTTGGTGAATTGAGTTGATGCATCGCAAGCATTAACTCCCTCATTTGCTCTTGCATTTGTGCCATTGCGCTCTTCATTTCAACAAGCTCTGCCATAATGACACTAAGAAGAAAAATTTGTTTGATATTGCTCAAGACAAAAGAAAAGAAAGACTTGATAACAAAGAAGATACTAAGAACAATATCAGTTTAGAAGTGGGTAATCCGCAAACTTCTAATACGCTTATGTCTTGTCAAGAGAAAGGGGTAATCCACTCTTACTCAAGAAAAAACAAAGCTCTGATATTGTAAGTGTACTCTTGTCAATCTGTCAAGGACAAAGACTCGATGAGGAAAAATATACACCAAAAGGCTATCTCGATATAATATAAACAAATAGGTATATTAAAAGGAAACTGGAATGGCTATTGCCACAAGACAAGAAACTAAAGACTCTTGAACCTGGACTAGAAGCAAGAAAGGAGTTGACAAGAGTGAAGAGGGCTTCACTCTTGCCTCTATATATACTATCTAACTAGAAGCCACATGGCGATGTTCTATAAGACCTCCAATATATGTTGACTTTCTAGGCCACATGCCTTTGCTTACAAGGCAAGTTTTCTATGGATGGACCCCGTAGTTAGCTTGTTCTTTAAGCTTCCAACATGTGTGGCACATGGCTAACTTGTTGACCAAGTTTCTAGCCTAAAAGTCAACTATAGACTCCTATAAAGTCAAAGCAGCGTCTATGAAGCTTCTAAGAAGCTTCTCTAGAAGATATTACACAATTAACCTACTTTTATCTACTTTTACATACTTTTATCTATTCATATAGGTAATTATATGTATGTCCGTGACATATCTCCATTTTTTTTTTACTCTATAAATACTTCAAAAAAATAATAATTATTTTAAAATAATATATTTATAACTAATTTATAATCTTTTCGAATGAGATATAAAAAATCATGTTTATTAAATTAGATTATAAATAATAGTTTATAACTTAATAATTAAAAAATATATTATTTTTAACTTACCATAGAAGATCCTCTATATGAAAGGAATTACATGTGAAAGGAATTACATATGGTTGATGAGCAACTAACTTCTAATTAATTGTAATAGTGGTACCATAGATAAATCTCAAAATTGGATATTTAGTTGAATCTTACAAATCTATAGCTATTTAAAGTTCTTTAGAAATTTAGTATAATTAAAATGATTGGATTTAATTAAACAAAATAATCATCTATTTAAATATAAATACCTCTAATTGTTCATTTTAAGATATAAAGACTAGCTTTTGGCTTTAAATCTATGAAGATATTAAAAATAGTTTATATTAGTTTAGAAGACACTCATTTGAGGATGTTTGTGGTTGATGGTACTCAATTTAGATATAATTCTTTTAATTATTAAGTATAAGTTGTACTTGAATAGAATGTAAATGAAATGTAATAGACATAACAATAAGATTCTAGTTTATTGTGTAAATATAGACACAATATTTGATTTTGAATTTTTGAATTTTTGAATTTTTAAATTATAATTAGAAAAAAAAACATGCAATTAGATTAAATTAAGTAGAAAATATGGTCATTGTTATGGTACAAGATAAGATTTTTATAAAACTATCAAGAAATTGTATTTTTTATTTTTATTTGTCAAGTAAAAGATAATATTACATTTTAAATTACAATAAATATTAGATTTTACTTCTATTATTCTGTTTTTTTTAAATCTCTAATTATGTTGACATATAAATATATGATATTTTCATTCTATTGTATTAATAAGTACTTTGTAAAAGAACAACATGACCTATAAGAGATGGATTATATATGAGATATCATCTACTTTTAAACAATTATACTATCTGAATAATGTAGTAAGGATATTTGTAATTTATTTATATTTCTTCAATATAATTGGTCTTTTGTTGCATTGAAATCAAAAAAAATATAAATAAGGAAAAACAAAATATTAACAAGGATCACTTTTTAATTTTTTTTGTCACTGTATATTTTGCTTCAACTTTGAAACTTCATTCTAATTTTGAAAAAGTATAATATGTTTTACTTTTAATTTTTTATTTTAATGTTTATATCAAAATTTAATTTTTGCAATAAATTTTTAACAAGTCTAATATTGTAGTGTTTGTCTAGATTTATAATATAGATTGTAAAGTTTTTTTTTTTTTTTTTTTTTTTTTTTTTTTTTCTTAAAATAAAAATAAGAAAAGAGATAAATAATAATAAATATTATTATTGGACAGAGTTTTCTCAAAGATCTGGCATTTTTATGAGAGAATCAAATTTTCTTTTATTCTTACTCAAAACGAATTCTCTCTTTAGCTTTGTGGCCATTTTCATGCTGTCATTTTGTAATATGGCTAGTTAGTAAAACAATACATATATATATATATATATATATATACACGTGTGTGTGTGTGTGTGAGTGTATTAATTTTATTACTTTTACTTAATCATTACTTTTACTTTTACTTTTACAGAAATCCAAGATATGTGAAGATAAATCATATACAAGATTTGTGGATTTTTTACATGTCTCAGTAGCTTATAACTTAATTCTAGCTAACATGTTCATATTTTACAAAACTTTTAATAATTTTTTATTAAAAAAAAAATAATAAATCCACTACCTTAATAGGACTATAATTTAGTGAAGATAACATAAAGAAGATTAAAATAATTGAAATAAAAAATTATTTGTGATTTTAGGGAAATTTAAGATCAAAGTTGTACAAATAAAGCTCTAAAACTTTAAAATTGATATCTAGAAGACAATTGTTTATAAGGCAAGGGTAAAGTTTGATCTTGAGGTACTAAAACAACTCAGAGTAGAAAAAACATGACTTTTTAAAGATAAAACTATGTGGTTTCTAAAATATTTTTGAAGATACGTCATTTAGTGGTTTATGACCTAAAAAAGACCTAAAAAAGACCTTAAAAAAACAATAAAATAAAGTTTTTTTGGCAAAAATATCTTATTTTAATAGTTTTATAAAGAGATATTTGACTATATTTATGAAGAAGTATTGGAAGTTGGTAATTTGTGGTGAATTAGGAGTTTTAAAATATCTAAATAGTAATAGAACGAATTAGCTGATTTTTTTTTTTGTTTTTTTTTTGTTGTTGTTTTTTATAGATGGTAAAATTGAATTAACTACAAAGTTTAAGCAAAACACAATGATTACATGTAGAGATCTAGTTGTTAGAATTCTTTTATAAAAAAAAAGCAAGAAGGGAAGTGGCATTAATACAATTAGTCTTGAAAGATTAATAATATTTTATATATTATTATTATTATTATTATTATTATAATATTTGTGAGTACATAAAAGAATTAGAGTAAAATTATCTTAAAAGCTTTGATGTTAATTTAATAGTCAATTAGGAGTTATGTTTACTACTTATTTTTTTTATCAAATTTGATGTTTTAGAAATTTTTGAAGTTGAAATAGGATAGAATAAAAGATAATCATTTAGTATTTATATGTAATTGAAGTTGTTAATTTTTTATTTTTTTTAAATGATGTTATTCGGACTTAAATTCTTATAGGACTAAATTATAATTTTTCTATTAAAAAGTATTTGAGATTAAAAATAATTTTAGCCTTGTGATTTGTCTCTATTTTTGTGCATGTAATTTTAGCCTTGTGATTGATTAAGTAATTTTAGCCTTGTGATTTGTCTCTATTTGGAGATTTTTTTTTAATTTATCCAAATAACCAAAAAATATATATTTGGGATATTTTGAATAATAAAAAAATAATGGTTATTAGTAATTTTTCTATTTTTAGTATTATATTTATAAGTAATGTCTATAGTTATTTCTTATTCTTGATCTTTGTCATCTTCATTTTGTCACGAACATACTCATGTAAGCCAATAATTACATATACAAATAGGTAGAAGTAAGTAAAAGTAGATAAAAGTAAGTTAATTCTATAGTATTTGATATGGAAGCTTTCTAGAAGCTTTATAGATGCCACTTTGACTTCCTAGGTGTCTTTAATTGACTTTTTGGATTAGAAATGTAATCAACAAGTTGGCCATGTGCCGCACATGTTGTTAATTTGAAGACCAAGCAAACAATGTGGCCCACACGTAGAAAAACTTGCCTTGTAAGTCAAGGCATGTGTCCTACAAAGTCAACACATATTGGAGGTCCTATAGAACGTTGTCATAATACGTGAAGTCTTGCTTGAGAATGCTCCGGGCACTTGGCTGTGGAAGGAAGAATAGAAATTGCAATAATAAAATCTTAATTCTAATAGAATACTAACAATGCTCTAATTAGATCATAATAATGCTAAGCAAGCTTAATCAAATTCAAAAAAACCTCAAAGAAATTTCAAACAAACAATAAGAATTCTTAAATAAATATTAGAAGGATCAAAAATATCACTCAAATATATCTCAATTCAATCTTCATTTAATTCTAATTAAAATCTTATTGAACTTCATTAAAACTTTAGGCCAAAATTAATTGAATCTTAAATCCTAATAAAATTCTAAATCCTAAACCAAACCCTAATCAAATCCTAAACTCTAAATAAATCCTAATCAAATCCTAATCCAAACCCTAAATCCTAAACCAAATCCTAATCAAACCCTAAATCCTAAATCAAATCCTAATCAAAATCCTAAATCCTAAATCAAACCCTAACCAAACCCTAAACCCTAAACCCTAAATCAAATCCTAAACCCTAAACCCTAAATCAAACCCTAATCCAAACCCTAATCAAACTTTAAATCAAATCCTAAACCCTAATCAAACCTTAAACCAAATCCTAAACCAAATCCTAACCAAACCCTAAACCAAACCCTAGTAATTCCTACAACAGATTTAAACGTCAAAAATTAATGAATAAACTGTTGATCTTAACTCAAATTTTTTACACTTCTTAAAAACTAAGTTCAAAATAAGCACAAAGAAGTTGAAAAGGATCGGAGTTACAAAATTGACGATAATCTCAAAAATGTGCTTGGGTATTGGCCGGCCTCCTTCTCCAATCTTGATGCCAATCTTCCAAAGCCAATATCTCTCTTTTATACCATTCGATTGATCTCAAAATTCTAATACATATAGAAAAACAAGTCTAATATCCTCTCACATAAGTTTCACTCCAATCCAAATAGTAGATTGCACGAAATCTTAAAAACCCCTACTAGACCTAAAATTCTACTTTGTGAGACCTTGATCTACTTAAACCTCAATATCCCTTAATTTAACCGTTAGATCGAGCTCAAATTTACAACACATATTAAAAACAAATAAAACCATAAATCCAAAAATCTATTGTCATCATCCTTTAATCTAATATATGCAATTTTTTCCAAGAATCTTCCAATCCATTCTCTTGATAAATACCAAAAATCTTTTATCATCTTCTAATGTTTCCAACTCATATAATTCTTTCTCAATCATTTTGTTTTTTTTTTTTTTTGTTTTTTTGTTTTTTTTTTGTTTTTTCAATAAAACTTAAATCAAAGGCATCTATATCTTATAAGAGTACCTCCTTTTTTTTTATACCTCCATAGTCTTGCTTTACAATGATACTTCTTTAATTTTTTTTTTTTTTTTTTCCAATAAAACTTAAATCAATGGAATTTATATCTTGTAAATGTACCTCCCTTTTTATACCTCCATAGTCTTGCTTTACAATGATACTTCTCTAAAACTTTTTTTCTTTTTCCCAATAAAATTGAAATCAAAGGCATCTATATCTTATAAATGTATCTTCCTTTTCATACCTTCATAGTCTTGCTTTACAATAATACTTCTCCAAAATCTTTTTTTTTTTTTTTTTTTTGAATAAAACTTAAATCAAAGGCATCTATATCTTATAAATGTACCTCCTTTTTTATAACTCCATAGTCTTGCTTTACAATGATACTTCTCCATTTTTTTTTATTTTTATTTTTATTTTTTTTCAATAGAATTGAAATTAAAGGCATCAATATCTTGTAAGAATATCCTCCTTCTTTTTATACCTCCATAATTAATGCCAATATTTCTATTTACTCCTCATATGCAAGTAGTTTGCAAATATCCTCATTTGCACATGACCAAACTATTGACGAGGTACAAAATTTGAAATAAAAAGATTGAATTGAAACCTCTTCCACATAGCCACATATATCTTGTTTGTATCTTTTTTCTTATTTCTTTGATTCCAAGTCCCATTTATGATGTCCAGGTAATCTTTAAATCCATTTCTCTCGTCTTTATATTTGAAGATTTTTAGATTTTCAACCCTTGAATTCCATACTTGATGATAAACCTTATCTTTGTCAAAATCCAATTGTGTCCCCATTACATGTGCATTATCTATGTAACTTTGACCTTGGTCCAAAAGAGAAGTGCTTACAATTAACTTTATCATAGTCAATGACTTATCATCCTTATCTTTTGTCCCATAATCTTCATTTGTCACATAATCTTGTATAACATCCTTTATATCTTCTTGAATGCATCCTTGTAAAATATCATAATCTTTTGTTGTGTCAAAGTATTGTATAACCTCATAATATTGAAAATCTCATGCCCTTTCGAAATCTCATGTTCTTGAAAAGTCTCATAACTTTCACAATAATCCTTTGTAGTTTCACAACCACATTTAGTATCATAACCTTGTGCAATCTCATAACCCTCTTTATAATAATCATGTGAAAACTCATAATTTCTTTCACCCAACTCATATGTGGTCTCATAGCCATATGTAATTTGACTTTCATCATCAGATCCATGCATAATCCCACCACTTCTCACATCATAATATTGTGAATTCATACAATCTTCATGATTATAACCTTCAATAGATCCATAATCCATTTTTTTGTAAAGGTTCAACCTTAAATTCTTCAACATAATCCAAAGTATTAGGCAAAGCATCCTTACCTCCTTCAAATGTAGAAAATGCCCTTTTATCACCAAAAAATTTTTCATCCAAATTGCCATCACCAACTTGTATAAACTTATTCAATATAGACTAGCCATAGCTTCCAACTGCATTGTCATTAGTTTCCAAATCCTTAATCTTCACATTACCTTTAAATTTTTGAATACCTTGGCCTTCTATAGTAATAGTTTGAAAAGAATCTTTCTTCTCTCCTTCACCACCTTTGGTATAAGATCCAATTTCTTTCATCTGTAAAGAATTGGCTTCTCTATTAAAATCCCCTACTTGCTCTTCCATTTCTCTTTTTTTTAGATTAGTTCCTTGCATTGATAAAGATGACATAGAAGCCAAAGTAGAAGATTTCTTAGGCTATATTGAAACTTCTTTAGCTTTTTCTTCTTGTTGCCTTGCTAAAATAACCACTACTTCCTTCAACTTCTTCCAATTATTAGTATAATCACTCTCCGTACACTCATCTTCAAGAAGCATGAAAACCTCATCTCCCAAGGTATCATCAAAACCATGTAAAAACAAATCTACCTTTAAAGCACCCAATGATCGTCTCTCCAAGGATGAGAGTTGATAAAATCTCCTATCAAATTCTTCTAAGAATTCATAAAGATCCATATGCTTGCTTGATTGCAACTCTACCCAATCCAAAAACTTTTGCTTGGTAATCTTATCCTCATTTCTATCAATAAATTCTTTCTTCAAAAGTTCTTGAAATTTTGACCATGTTTCTACACCTCCTCCAAGCAATTTCTTCACTTGTTTATGAAATCTAGGTTCAATAGCTAAATATAAGCTTGAGATCATCTTTGCCTCAGGGATTTGGCATGTCTCCATCTCACATGTATAAACTTGTAAAAACTTAGTGATGTTGCATCCTTCAAACCTCCCAAATTTGTTGATGATTCCTTGCAATGCCCTTGTGATATCTTTTTCAATAGCTTGCATTCTTTCTTGTTCTTCCATGAATATATAGAAAGCCTTAAAAAACTCAATAATATTTGACCCATCCATAATATTCGACCTATCTAAAAACCTTGATGATAAATCTTCCATTTTATTCTACAAGGATCAAAAATGTTCCTTGAAATACTCCAATAAATACCTTATGATACTTCAAAATGCTCCAACATATCTATAAAGTCTTATAAAACTCCATGATAATCTAAATATTGCCATTGTATTTTAAGATAGACTCCAAAGCTCCAAGAATTCAAAAGCTCCAATTCACATATCACCCAAAGTTCTTCTTTCAACTTTCTTATATTTCTTCTCCAAAATTCAAATAATCCAAGAAAACCAAATTCCTTCCATTTGAAGCGTTTCATGTTGGATTCACCAAATATGTTATAATACAAGAAGTCTTGCTTGAGAATGCTCCGGGCACTTGGCTGTGGAAGAAAGAATAGAAATTGCAATAATAAAATCTTAATTCTAATAGAATACTAACAATGCTCTAATTAGATCATAATAATGCTAAGCAAGCTTAATCAAATTCAAAAAAACCTCAAAGAAATTTCAAACAAACAATAAGAATTCTTAAATAAATATTAGAAGGATCAAAAATATCACTCAAATATATCTCAATTCAATCTTCATTTAATTCTAATTAAAATCTTATTGAACTTCATTAAAACTTTAGGCCAAAATTAATTGAATCTTAAATCCTAATAAAATTCTAAATCCTAAACTCTAAATAAACCCTAATCAAATCCTAATCCAAACCCTAAATCCTAAACCAAATCCTAATCAAACCCTAAATCCTAAATCAAATCCTAATCAAAATCCTAAATCCTAAATCAAACCCTAACCAAATCCTAAATCCTAAACCCTAAATCAAACCCTAATTCAAATCCTAATCAAACCTTAAACCAAATCCTAAACCAAATCCTAACCAAACCCTAAACCAAACCCTAGTAATTCCTACAACAGATTTAAATCTCAAAAATTAATGAATAAACCATTGATCTTAACTCAAATTTTTTACACTTCTTAAAAACTAAGTTCAAAATAAGCACAAAGAAGTTGAAAAGGATCGGAGTTACAAAATTGACGATAATCTCAAAAATGTGCTTGGGTATTGGCCGGCCTCCTTCTCCAATCTTGATGTCAATCTTCCAAAGCCAATATCTCTCTTTTATACCATTCGATTGATCTCAAAATTCTAATACATATAGAAAAACAAGTCTAATATCCTCTCACATAAGTTTCACTCCAATCCAAATAGTAGATTGCACGAAATCTTAAAAACCCCTACTAGACCTAAAATTCTACTTTGTGAGACCTTGATCTACTTAAACCTCAATATCCCTCAATTTAACCGTTAGATCGAGCTCAAATTTACAACACATATTAAAAACAAATAAAACCATAAACCCAAAAATTTTTATCTGTAGTTCTATTACAAAACTCTTGAAATCACCCAAAACATAAACCCTATTTTATTTCATAAAACCCAAGTCATCCAAAACAAACCTTGACTTTGCAAAGCTATTACAAAGTCAATACAGTTCCAAATCACCCAAAATGAACACTTTTAGAAATTCTATTCAATCTTCTATCAAACCCCACTCTCCGATCTGCCAAAGAGTCCTTGAGTCGCTGTCAGAGCACGGTTTTGTGCCTCGGGGTCTGATTTCGACCCAGGTTCATAACCGGTCCTTCTTGGGTATCAACTTTCGTCTTCTTGATGAAATTTTTACTAATTTGCACTCTTAACTCCTCCTTTAATATGCTTTTATCCTTTATTTTTCTAATCTGCCTTGTTTTTCCTTATTTTTGGCCCTACAAAGTAGAAGCTATTTTTTCTTAAAGGGCAACATTACTACTAAAAGTTTTACTACCTTCCTATCTTTTATCCATATTTTTCTATCTTTTCTTTTAACTTGGCTCTTCTATAATAAGATCCATATTATCATCTTTCACCATATAGTCATATTACAACACGACAATGTCACCACGTAGCCCCTAGTTAGATAGTATATATAGAGACAAGAGTGAAGCCTTTCTCACTTTTGTCAACTCCTTTCTTGCTTCCAATCTAGTTTCAAGGGTCTCTTATTTTCTTATCTTTTGGCAATAGCCATTCCAATTTCTCTTTCAACATACATACTTGTATATTTATATTTTGTTACCTTTCTTTGAGTGAAGGCTCACTTGTCTGAATTACTTTTTCATCGAGTTCTTGTCCTTGACAGATTGACAAGAGTACACCTACAATATCAAAGCTTTGTCTAATCTTGATTAAGAGTGGATTATTTCTTTTTCTTGATACGATATAAGCATATTAGAAGTTGCGGATTACTCTCTTCTAAACTGATATTGCCCTTTGTATTTTCTTTGTTCTCAAGTCCTCTCTTCTATTTGTCTTGAGCGATATTAGACATCTTTTCTTTTCTAAGTATTATTATGACAGAACTTGTTGAAATGAAGAGTGCAATGGCACAAATGCAAGAGCCATTGAGGGAGTTAATGCTTGCGATGCATCAATTCAATTTACCACCTCAAGGAGCAACAAGATTGGCAGGAAGTGAAGATATAGAAATAGTTGGATCTGTTTCAACATCTGCACCAAATCATGTCATTTTTCTTGTGGTCGAACACCCTATCAGTGTTAGAGAACCAAGAATTGCCCTATCCGAGCAGTTTGATGGCACCAAATCCAAGTTTCGAGGATTTATCAATCAAGTACAACTTGTGATTGAACTTCAACCTCAAAGCTATCCAACTGCAAGGTTACAAGTTAGATTCATTGGTACGCTTCTTTCAGGTTCAATACTATCGTGGTTTTCATCTTTTCTTGAATGACGAGATCCAATATTGGATAATCTAGAGGCTTTTTTGGCGGAGTTGTGATCCATGTATGGAGAACATGATGCAATTCGTATTGCAACCAATAAGATCCATATTTTACGACAAGGCAATTGATCAGTAATGTTGTATGCTTCACAATTTTGATAACTTGCAACTGATATCAAGTGGAATGATGCTGCACTTATTAGCCAATTTTTCTACGGATTATAATATGAGGTAAAAAAATTAATGCTTAACTTACTTGATCCTCAAACATTGAGTCAAGCAATTGACTTTGTTGTGAAATGCGACAATCGCCTTTTGGAATTTCAATCTAAGAATCGTATAAGTCGACCTCAACGTTACTATAATTCAATGGCAACACCAACACCTCTTCAACACATACATTCAGAAGTAGAGGATATGTAAATTGATGCAGTACGTTTTAAACCTCTTATTGAACAAGAAAAGACTCGTCATTGTCAAGAAGGATTATGTTTATATTGTGGAGAACCAAAACACATTGTTCAATATTGTCCAAAGAAACGACGCAACTACAAAATGAGGAGTATGGCTGTCAAAGAAGACAATATGTCAGAAAACGAGTTTGTCCAGCTACAATAGGGACCGTGCTGCTGGAACCTTGCCCAACATCTAGTAAAGGTCCAATTCTCTCCTCAGAGCCTTCTCCTTGTTTTACATTAAATGTTATTTTAGGACCTAAACATTACAAAGCCTCTGCCTTGTTAGATTCAAGAGCCTCAGCGTGTTTCTTAGATGAAGAATTTACTAAAAGACATAGCATATATCTAGTAACGAAAACTAAACCTGTTCATGTAGAAGTCATAGATGATCGTCCATTGTCTTCTGGAGATATTACTCATGAAATCCTTCCTATAGAAGTAATAATCAATGGTCATAATAGTTTTGTAGTATTTAATATCATTAGATCTCCCTCTAATCCAATCATTTTAGGTTTATCGTGGTTAAAAAAATACAATCCTCAAATAGATTGGATTTCCCGAACTCTTACTTTCTCTAAAAGTATAACTAACAGTGTAATTAATCAAGTAGAGAGTCATAAGTCCAATTCAATTAAATCCGTATTTATAGGTGCAAAAGCTTTCTTGCATGCTGCTATGAAAGAATCACCATATATTATTTATGCCACACCTGTTTCTACTGGTGGAAAGACTTCAAGTGGCATTCCAAGCCAATATCAAGAATTTCAAGATGTATTTGAAAAAAAAATGTAGATACACTCCTGGAACATCGTCCCTATGATTGCTCAATTAGCCTTCAAGAAGGACCACAACTGCCATTTAGACCAATCTATAGTTTATCACAAAATGAGTTGACTGAACTCAAGGAGTATATTGAAGAAAATATAGCTAAGAATTTCATACGTCATTCTAAATCTCCGACAGGAGCTCCAATTCTATTTGTGAAGAAAAAAGATGGATTATTACGGATGTGTGTTGATTATCGAGGACTCAACAAGATTACCATCAAGAAAAGGTATCCACTACCTTTAATATTTGGACTTCTTGATCAGCTGAATCAAGCTAAGATCTGTACAAAAATAGATCTTCGAGGAGCATACAATCTAGTATGCATCAAAGAAGGAGATGAATGAAAGACTGCGTTTCAAACTAGATATGGACATTTTGAGTACAACGTCATGCCTTTTGGACTTATAAATGCTTCAACAGCTTTTCAACATCTAATGAATGATGTTTTTCGAGAGTTTTTGGATGATTTTGTAGTCTGTTGTCTAAACGACATCTTGATCTATTCTAAGAATCTAGAAGAATATGAACTTCATGTTCGTCGTGTGTTACAAAAATTAAGAGATGCAGGACTCTATGCCAAGATAGAAAAGTGTGTATTCCACACTACTCAAGACGATTTCTTAGGTTACATCATTTCAAATGATGGACTTATGATGGATCCTAAGAAAGTTTAAACTATTATAGATTGGAAGATTCCAAAAATGGTAAGAGATGTCCAATGTTTTTTGGAATTTGCCAACTACTATCGGATCTTCATCAAAGACTTCTCTCGAGTTGCAGCTCTACTTATACGTTTGACTTGTAAAGACAAACTCCAATGGAATCAAGAAGCGAAAGTTGCTTTTGAATATTTGAAGACAACGTTTGTTTCTGCACTAATCTTGTATCTAGTTGATTTTTCCAAAGCGTTCTTTATGGAAACAGATGCATCAGACTTTGCTCTACGTGCGGTTTTATCACAAATAGGAGAAGATTACAAACTTCATCTAATAGCCTTTCATTCAAGAAAATTCTCAGCTGCAGAAATCAATTATGAGATCTATGACAAAGAACTTCTTGCAATTGTGGATTCTTTTCAAGAATGGCATCATTATCTAGAACACGCTTCCAGTCCAGTCACCATATATACAAATCACAAGAACTTCAAATATTTCATGTCAGTTTGCGTATTAAATCATCGTCAAGCTTGTTGGAGCATGTCTTTATCAAGATTTGAGTTCATCATTGTTTATCGACCAGAAAAATAATAAGGTTTGTCCGATGCCTTGTCTAGACGTTCTTATCTTGCATCAAAAGATGCAGCTTTTAAGCAACAAAGAATGGTTCTTTTGAAGCCGGAGTAATTTCATATTCGAGCAATAAAATCAACATTGACTGTTGATTTAACTTTTCTCAAGCAAGTCTAGTTAAGTATGTCTTCAGATCTTCTTGTTCATGATATCAAGAATAATTCTTCTAAATCTCATGATCCCTCTAAATTCGAGTTCAAGAACAACCTACTCTATTTTGAAAGATGCTCATATGTTCAAGAAGGAGAAGCACGTTTACGTATTCTTCAAGCTCGTCATGACTTTCCAACACCAGGACATTTTGGATACAATAAGACATAGGAGCTGATATCTAGGGATTTTTGGTGGTCTCAAATGTGGAAGGCAATCAAAGATTTTGTACAATCATGTGATATTTGCTCAAGATCAAAAACTCCTTGTCATTGACCTTTTGGACTTCTTCAGCCATTACCCATTCAAGAACAACCATGGTCTTCTGTTTCTATGGACTTCATCATGGATCTTCTAATCTCAAGTTCTTATGACTCTATATTCATGATAGTAGATCGTTTTACGAAGATGGCACATTTTATACCATGTACAAAATCTATCACAGGTGAAGAAATAGCTAAGCTCTTTCTTAACAATATCTATCGCTATCATGGATTATCCAAGGATATTATATTAGATAGGGGAATTCAATTTGTATCAAGATTTTGGCGGACTCTTTTCAAGATTCTAAAAGTGGATATAAAACTATCTTCAGCATTCCATCCTCAAACTGATGGACAAACACAGCATATTTATCAAATTTTGGAATAATATTTAAGATGTACCATTAACTACCAACAAGATGATTAGACAACTCTTTTGCCATTGGCAAAGTTTGCTTACAATAACACGGTACATTCTTCTACAAAACAAATACCTTTCTTTGTTAAATATGGTTATCATCCACGACTTGATACTTTTGACTTTTCAAAAGTTGATAATCCTGTTGCGAAAGATTTGGCAATTCATTTGTCAGAGCTACATGCAATGATGAACGCGCAGTTAAAAGAGGCTCAAGAACAACAAAAAGTCAATACGGATGTCTATCAAAAGGAACAACCACCATTCCTCTTGGGTGATAAGGTATGGCTACTTCCTTGCAATATCAAGACCACTCATCCTTGTGAAAAGTTGGACTATCCAAGGCTTAGATCATTTTCTATTTCTACACAAATTAATCCAGTTGCATATTATTTACATCTATCGGAGTCAATGAAAATCCATCTAGTATTCCATGTGTCTCTTCTTGAACCATACAAGATAGTGGACATACCTAAAAGATGACAAGCTCCATCTTCTCCTATAGAAGTAGACAATAATGAAGAGTTTGAATTAAAAGAAGTCTTAGATTCAAGGCGGTGCCGAAATAAATTGAAATATCTTGTCCATTGGCGCGGATATGATATTAGTGAACGCACATGGGAGCCAGTAAAGAATCTTATAAATGCAGCAAAGGTGATAAAGGCTTTTCATCAACGACATCCATCAAAATCAAGATGAAAACCTTCTTTATAAAAGAAAAAACATCTAGGCAAGATAACATTCTACTTTCAAATTTTGTTTGTAGCTTCTTTGTAGTTGTGACGCTCAGGAGATGGAGAACCAACAACCAGCGGATTTGACTCAAGAGCCTTCATTTGCTGACCTGCTGGACGAGACATTACAATTGTCACAATCTTCACGTCAATGCAATCGAGATGAAGATCTTCAAGAACGACATGTTCTTCTTCGAATAGATGGCGAGATACAACACGTTTAGTATCACGACTTGGGAAGGGACTCCCGATGTTTGGTGATTTTGCTAGAGGTAGGAACAACTCCTAATGGTATTCCAAATGTTCTATTGGAAGGAAGTTATGAAGGCCTCAACAATGATCAAATAATTGAGTGGTCTTTCCGCCCTGGTATGGAACACTACCAATGGTTGAGAGGCCCTATCAATCATCTTCGAAGAGAACAAAGATCAGAGTATGTGGTGAATATAATTCATCGCATCATAGATTTCGTCAACATATGATGACCGCTCTTCGTAGAACTCATCCCTAGAAGGGGGGGTAATGTCACGGACATACTCATGTAAGCCAATAATTATATATGCAAATAGGTAGAAGTAAGTAAAAGTAGATAAAAGTAAGTTAATTCTATAGTATTTGATATGGAAGCTTCCTAGAAGCTTCATAGATGTCGCTTTGACTTCATAGGTGTTTTTAATTGACTTTTTGGATTAGAAACGTAGTCAACAAGTTGGCCATGTGCCATACATGTTAGCTTGAAGACCAAGCTAATAATGTAGTTCACACGTAGAAAAACTTGCCTTGCAAGTCAAGGCATGTGTCCTACAAAGTCAACACATATTGGAGGTCCTATAGAACGTTGCTACGTAGCCCCTAATTAGATAGTATATATAGAGACAAGAATGAAGCCTTTCTCACTTTTCTCAACTCCTTTCTTGCTTCCAGTCTAATTTCAAGGGTCTCTAGTTTTCTTGTCTTTTTGTAACAGCCATTCTAGTTTCTCTTTCAATATACATACTTGTTTATTTATATTTTGTTACCTTTCTTTGAGTGAAGGCTCACTTGTCTGAATTTCTTTTTTATCGAGTTCTTGTCTTTGACACATACTTTAAAAAAATACATCTAATTTAAATTTTAAAAAGTTAATTTCTATAATGTTTTGTAATATATTTTGAAAAATTCTAGGTCTAATAGTTGTATATTTATTTAGAATATTTTTCTAATTGATAGTATTTATATTATGAATATATTTTAAGGATCAATATTAAGAAATTAGAAGTTATTTTTAATGAAAATTCATTATTTCTACTAGAAGAAAATGTAGGCTTTTTGTAATATATTTTTAGGAATACCATAAAAAAAATATAACACGATTACAACATATAATTACCTCAAGGTAATTAATCCTTTCATATAAAAAATCTGTTGTTGCTTCTTTATTATACTTATTGAAAGGAGATTTTCTTCATTAAAGCTTTATTAAACATTCTATTATTTATATGTTTTTTCTTATAATCTTATAAGATGTATTAATTTTTTTTTTTTTTTTTTTTTTTTTTTATTCCGAGATTTCTCTTAGTGATTATCATGTTTTTTCAAAATTCTATAAAAAATTTAATAAATGAATGATGTATTAATATTTTTATTACCTTTTAAAAATAATGATGGTGAAATAAAATCTATATCAAAGAAAATTTTATAGTAATGATTTTTGTATTTTCTCTATTTTATTCTAAAGTTGAAACATTGAATTATTTAGAATAAATTCTTAAGTATTGTTAATCTCAAAAATATTTAAAGATAACTACATTGTACATGTAAAGTTTTAAAGTCCACATAGAATTAATCTCAAACCGTTTAAAAAGTCTCTTCATTGCTATTTTAACTATAAAATACAAAAAAAATTGATTCTAAAAAAAATACTTATCATAAAGATCTATCTTAGCATTTAATAGTTAATTTTTTAAATTTTTATTTCTTAATTTAAAATTCCTTAATATGAAAGGAGATTATTCTCTATATAAATTTAATCTATAGATTATGATACGAATTAAATAATAAATTCACCAAGAAGTGATCTAATAACATATAATCTTGATTATGCACAAATCCATTTTTTTCCCTAATATAGAATATTTATCGATACATATTTTAAAAAAATTGAAGTATTTTATTTTTTCATATAACAAGAAATCCTTATTAAAAATAAAACAACCAAGTACATCTAAAATCTGTACTCCAAACTTATGTTATTTTACAAACACCTTATATTATTAACACTACAAAATAGGAGTAAAAACAATAAGATAAATTTTAGCTTAAACACATATTGTGTATCACTCGTTTACAAAGTTGAACTCACAAACAACTATTATAGATCATTTGTTTTGTTTTTTTGTTTTTTATTCTTACATATAGTTAGTGGAATAATAGAAACATTAAATAAAAAGTTAAAATCTAATAGACTAATAAACTAAAGAATGTTTCATGAAAGCCAAAGATGCAAAATGGGGTTTATGGGATTCATCGTCCAAGAGATGCCCTTATCATGCACCATGTGGCTTACGTGGGAGAGAATGAGAGAGAGGACCACTGATTGGCCAATCCAAGGCAGCCTTTCCAGCTCGACATTTTGGCACCTGGCTTGCCACGTGGAACAGCTGACCTGGATTGGGTACCCCAATCTCCAATTATCGTAGCCTATTTTATTATTTATTATTATTATATGTATATGTATTATTTTATAAGTTAAAAAATGTTCGTGATTGCAAAGGATTTCTATTCATAGAAAAGTGTTTTGATTGAAATTCATTTTTGAAATAGTATTATTTTCAGTGGATTTTCTAGGTGTGTGATAGGAATAAGATATGAACTTAATGGTTAAGGAACCAGTATCTATTTATTTATAAATAATATATATATATATATATATATATATATATACATAAAATTGGACAATTTCTGAGTATAAAACTTTTAAACATAAAATTTTAGTTTAAAATAAAAATTTCTAGAAATTGAGTCAAGATTGTAAACGCAATCTGATTATTGGACAAACAATGAATTGGGATCCTGCATGTGAAACTAGTCTATTCTGGCTGATAAACCTTGTATTTTCAAATCTAGTATATTGAAATAAGTTAACACAAGATGAGAAAAAATTAAGCTTACAAATTATCGATTATATAGTGGTAACATAAACTATACTATACTTTTTATTTTCTTTTTTTGGAAATAACAGTTTGTATGTCTATTCTCATAATTGTTTTTCGTAGAAATAAACAGATATATTTATATATTTTTAAAATTTTGAATTTTGAATTTTGAAAACGATTTTAAATATTACGTTTTTATGTTGAATTTTAAATATTTACTTGTTATTGTTATGATTATTTTTATTATTTCTCTCAATTACCATTTGTAGTGCAACTCACCAATTTATCTTTAATTTATTCTCTTTTTATTTTTTTTGGTTGTGTAAGATTATAGATTGCTTTCACTATTATTATTATTATTATTTCGTTTTGTTTTGAAGTTATTCTTCATACATTAATTTACTTCTACATGTTCTTCAATATTTCTGAAATGCTGCAAGTCTTTTAAAAAATTGTGAACTTTATGTAAATTCTGTATTATTTTACTAATGGCGTCATAGAAATCCACAAATACAATTTCCTGTTTTCCTGTACTGCCATAGTTTTTGTGACTTTTTAAAGTAATGATTCTGAATTTGAAGTTGATGAGATTCACAATTGATGTAATTAGTGTTGATATAAAACACTTGTGAGGATTCATCAAAAAATAATAAAATCAATGAAATCAATAAACCCATTGAAAAATAAGTTGGAATATATTGATTGTAATAGTACATCAAACTTTAGAATTTGGTTCGAGGTTCATTTATTTTTCTAGGACTTTTCTCATTTCAAGTATGTTGTTTGAAGACTAGAAAATCTTGCAATTCCTTGTAGAGAATTGAAAAATTAGTACCTCTGCAAAATAATTGTTGTTTTTTAGTCTTCAGTTGCTACAACAATTTACAACAAGTGTATAAGGGAATCATTTTTATTTTATTTCATTTTTATCTTAAACATGAAAAAGAAGGTATAATTTGGGTACAAATATTTGTAAAATTGGTTGTAAGGCATGTGTTTTTAGAAATTTAGGAAACAGTTATATATAAAGTTAATACCTTTCTTATGGTTTATTTTTATGTATAACTTTTAGTATTATAACCACACCAACATACCAAATATCTCAATTTGATTCTTTAACTTTTTAAACAGAATTACTTTTTTCAATTTTTTTTGTTTGTTCATTTGTGATAATCAAATTAAAAGAATGCAGTGAAAATTACAGTTGTAAAAACATTAGCCTACAACTAATTTGTTTCTGTTTTTCTTTTTTTAATTAATTAATTATTTATTTAACTTCTTCTCTCTTATTTTTGTACTTTTAAGAATATATAAATATTTTAAAGAATACTAAAGCTATAATTCATAATTGATAGTTGCTTTTTACACGAAGTTAATATTTTAAAAATTTGAAACAATGATAAAAATCTATCATAGCAAATCATAAAACTCAAAAAAAACTTCAACTGTTTTGAAATTTGTTTGACATGTTGTGAGTCTTTTAAATATGATTCGGTATTAATTGATTGATTGATTTATTTAAGTTTCTCCGTTATGTAAATTAGCAACACCATTATCACTAAATGGGAAAAAAACGAATAACTCAATGGAACTGCTTAGTAAAGAAATCTCACATAGTATATATAAACACACAGAAACTCCAAAAGCTTTGCAGGCACAGTCCCAGAAGTATGTATAATAAGAGCCTCGGCCACTACTCCGTCACAAGCCTTGTAGGTTGCTTCACTCTTGTGCCGTCCCCTGTACTGCAGTCATACTCCAAGCAGCGTTGGTGTGCAGATTGCAAGCATCGTAACGCCTTTCGAAGCATCATCGCCGTGTCCGTGTAGCTGTTGCTGTTTTTGTTGGCGCCGCTGGAATCGTCTTCACCATGAAGATCGCATTCGGCGAAGCAGACGAGGCGTCGAGCCCCGACGCGATCAAGGGCGCCGTGGCGGAGTTCATCTCGCTGTTCCTGTTCGTCTTCATCGGCGTTGGATCGGTTATGGCCTACGAGAAGATCCATGTGGGTGACTTGGATGCTGCAGGTCTGCTCATGATCGCCATCGCCCACGGCTTGGCCATCGCAGTTCTGGTGGCTGCCACGGCGAATATCAGCGGCGGGCATGTGAATCCGGCTGTGTCGCTCGGCCTCGCGCTCGCAGGAAAGATCACCATCATCCGGCTCGTGCTCTACTGGGTTGCCCAGCTTTTGGGCGCTGTCGCAGGTGTGGCATCGTATCTCTCCCGAGTTTACCGTCCACCAGGTTTCGTAGCGTTGTTCGTGGTATTTGTGGTGTTCTAGCTCCGAGTTTGAAGAGTCAGGAAGTGGTCTGGGACCGTATGTTGCAGTCGTGGAAGATACTCGGTGGCAACGCAGAAAAGTTTCTTTCTGAAATCATCATACTGTCTGCGAGGAAGAGTCTTGCTGCACTTTAGTCCGGGGTAATTTTTCGCAGAAGCAGTGATCGATGTAGTCTCTAACCCTCTGCAGCTTCAAATGTGGCAAAAGACACATATGTCATGGTCGGATCATGTTTTTGGGCATCCTCGGTTGCCGTCACGAATAGCTAGCTTCTATCGCCGATGATACACAGACAAATTGTAGCGTAGGAACACTGTGAGAACAGGCAGTATTCGAGGTTCTGTCTCGCTATGTTTTGCCGGAGTACTAAGTAGCTATGTGTGCAGGTGCCTGGGTTTTGAAAGCCGTAACCACGGGTGAGGACGTCGCACGCCATGCAATCGGTGCAAACATGACCGGCTTCTCCGCCATGTTGATGGAGATTGTGCTCACCTTCACCCTCATGTTCGTCGTATTCGCCACCGCCGTGGATCCCAACAAGGGCACGGTCGGGGTGATCGCGCCGCTCGCCATCGGCTTCACAGTCCTGGCCCAGATCTTCGTGGGCGCCCCTTTCTCCGGCGCGTCGATGAATCCCGGGAGATCCTTCGGCCCTGCCGTGGTAGCCTGGGACTTCAAAAATCACTGGGTATACTGGGTCGGCCCTCTCGTCGGCGCTGCGCTCGCCGCGCTCATCTACGACGGTGTCTTCATTTCCCCCGCCCCCCCGGCCGGCCACCAGCCCGTCCCTACCGAGTTCTAGAGTGCTCATCACCAAAACGTTTAACAGTCTAATATCCATTCTCCACTCTCCTTGCGGAAAACTTACCCAGAAAACTCTAGTGTACACTCGGAGATCGCATTGTAAGTATGAAGGTTTCGTGGCAGAGGTGAATGTTCAAGTGCACAGCAAGTTTCTCTCATATATCCGTGTTTCATTATACATGTTCATCATCATCAAGTGTAATTACACACGTTTTTCTTGTACACTCCCTGTCCACAGACTTGTGCTGGTGATGCGTTTTGCACCCTGCTTCCACTCCTTGGCTGACTCGCTGTTACTTAAATCAACAGTGCATCAGAACTTCCGCATTTTCTCATGTGACAATGTGCACTTTGCTCTGGACTCACTGCAAGGTTGTTATGTGATGAATGCTAGCGCCGCATCTCGAAACACTTTTCACATCACAAAAATCGTATCTGCTCCCCGTGTTCACTCCAAACTTCACAGCATTAGCACAGTCATTCAAGGAGCTGCCAACACCTCTTCCCACATAATTTTCTTCACACCATTTTTGTATGCATTGGTCTGGTGGTGGAATGTCACCCAGGCCCAGAAATCGACACCGCTTGTCAGCATGAGCATTCACCCTCACGAGAGTCACGAATCGGAGCCATTTTCTCAACCCGAAAAACGCCTCCAGATTCCCTGTCAGCCTCCTCGGAAAGAGCCCAATTGGTGGTGATGGCGACGGTGTTTGAAGCAATCTGTGCAAGACTTGGCCATGAGATGCTGGTATCATGGGACTGCAATTGAGCTCAGAAACCAGCACACGTTAATTAATGGCTTCATGGAATTATTGCGTAGTGCGCACCACATCTGAATCCAGAGTGCAGTGTTGAATTTTGGGTAAACAAAGGCCTTGAGAATGAGTTATTGGCAAAGCTTCTAGAACCTGGAAGCTTGCATCCATTTTGTGCCGAATACATATCCAAACAGCATGTAGCGAAGACAAGAATATATATATATATATATAAATGTAAATATCCAAATCCAGTTGTCAGTCGCATATTTCTATTGGGGCGTGTCTTCGTTTGGAGCCAAGTGGAGTTATGGGTTGCACGCGTTTGGAGCCAAGTGGCGTTGTTTCATAGTATGGAATTTGTGGTGGCAGCACATGTGGAAGAAGTCATTGGATTAACAAAACCAACAAAAAATCATGAAAAAAACAGACATAACGAATGATGCATGAATTTTTGAATCAACGTGTGAGATGTGTGAAGTGCTTTTGACTATGTTTTACGTGGGAGCTAATAGGTTTTATTTATTTCATTACTTTATTAACATAAAACAACAACCAAAGAAATCATGAAATATTCTTGCATAATGATGGTTTATGTTATATTGTATTATTTTAAAATACAATCAAAAGCATAAAATTTACTAAAAACATTCTAAACTATATATATTTAGAATGATATAGTAATTTGAAGCATCTAATTTATGCATCTCTATAATATTATTGTACAAATATTTAGCAAATTTTTCTTATCTAATGACCCAATGTTAACTGAGGTAGGAAACATGTCTTTGAGTATATAAATTTTAAAAATATAAAATTAAAAATTCTTAAAATTACAAATTAACACTTCAATTATAATAAAAATAGTTCAATCAAAGAAATATAAAAATCAATATCCAGAAATAAAAATATTATAAAATGATATAAAAGCCTAAATGATTATAATTGCAAACCTCAAGAGAACATTCAAGAAGATATTCATATTTTTGTAAATAAAATACCACTATTTTTTTTCCTCGGAAATATTTATGTTAATAAAAAAAATTCAATAAAATAAATATTTTAAAACAACCAATACTTTAATTTCAATGAATTTTTAAATACATCTATATTTTGTTTTTAGAAATAGATAATAAATCAATAGAATTTTTTGCATTGACTTTCTATTATTGAGATATCAGATATTTTTAAGAGTGTGATTCAATTTTAATATTTTAAATATAAATTCCTTATTGTATTGAATTAGTTGAGATTAGAAATCATTTCAAAAAAAATCTTGATTACTAACAAAATTCCTAATTATTTCTTGTTTCTGGTCATGTATTTTTACAACACTAATGTATAAACTTTTAGATGTTACTTTATTAAAATTTAGATATTGTGGTGCTTGTAGTTGCACAAATATATATATATATATATATATATATATTGTTTTCCTTTTACAAGCCAAAAATTGTAGCTTTAGGAAAATGTTTTCTAAAAATTATTAAAACAACAATGAAAACATGTAAAATATTGGTTTTTGGGTACAAGAAACCAACATGTGAGTAGAATAGATAACATCAATTCGAGCTGACAAAATATTTTTCTTATTTTGACTTCTTTTGGTTCAATAGCCCCCATAGAAGTGAAGTTATATCTATCTATCTATCTATCTATCTATCTATATATATATATATAACTTCATGTGCACATAGTTTTTGCACGTTCAATCCTTCGGCTGTGCAAATAAAAAATAAAAAAATTCTCTTGTCTGATGAAACATAACCAACCTATTTGGAAATTGAATGCAAGGCCCTGATATGAAGAAAGTAGGAGATGGGGCAGTCATATGATATATCCTGACAAGACTCATTTTCTTAACAATGAATTTGCAGCAAAAGGGGGCTTTGCAGTGAGAATTGTGAAGCATGTGGCCTGGACATAATCCCAAAATGAATGAAGCCTCATGTGGCCTTTCCCACTTGGGCTATCACTCCATGTGGCCGGGCCTTTTACTGGGCCATGATGCAAATGACCAATCTTACAGGAATAATATTTAATATACAAGAACAATATGTCAATATGGAATAATTGTGTGCGTCTTATATTTTTCCATAGGAAAGAAGAAGAAGAAGAAGTTTGAAGTACTTTAGTAATTAATATCTAACTATCTTGTAATGGTAATAACACTAGATTTGTTAATACTGAGTAGGAATTGCAGTTCTATTTGGGTGAATATTAGAGCCTCTAAGTTTTTTGAAAGTTGTTTTTGGATGTTCATCAAATAGGTTGTACTTTATGATGTCGGTCTGTGCTACCCTCTTTTCACCACAGAAGACTGAATAAGCATCCTCCCTTTTAAAATTTCCATGGGATATTCATTAAATGGCAAGCAATCTTGCTATACTATGTATACATCAATTAGATGAAATACAAGATATTTCTAGAATAATTACTCAATTGGTATATTTATGATGGAAATGTGAAAAAAGTAGATTGATATAATCCATTTATATAAATAAATAAATAAATAAATAAATATTTGTTTCAAATATATTTAATGTGTTGAACAAGGTTTTTCTGTAAAAGTAAAATTTGTTATATATAGCAAAGATTAATTCATTTCTTGTGCATGTTATAAGATTCTAAAAACCTCTAAATATATTCCCTTTTTTAGTTTTTTTTTAAACTATTAGATCTCTAAAATAAATATTTTAACTTCTATTAAAATTTAGTACATAATTTTTTTTTTAATGTCTTATATTGGTACCTTATATTTCAACTTCATAAAATTTAGAAATCTCTAAATATCTTAGAAATCTCAACCAACTTCAAATTGCCAAATTTTCATACCTTATTGTATATATAATTGAGTATCTTTTAATGTTAATATCAAACTAATAAAAAACTTGTTAAGAATATGGCATCCACAAATATCTACAAAACCATAAAAATTTAACTATAGCTTATATAAAAAATACCACAAATTAATCTAGAATTAACAATAAAACTTTGTTTCTTTTAAATCAATATTACATCTAAAATCACGACCTTGATTGTCTTTTTGAAATTTTTTCTATGTCATAATTTTTTACAAGTTTTATACTTTTGGAAATTCTTTAAAATCAACTTTCTAACCACACCTCTCCAAAAAAGAAAACTTCATTTTTCTTTAGCTCTTATTTTTGTGTGTCAACATTACATTTTGACCTTGTCATACAAAACATTGTCTCTTAAATATCAATTCTACTATTTTATGCTTAATTTTGTATAACATTAGTATTAAATTTGTCTTTTAGTTAATAATATAATATTTTTTTACCTACTTCATCTCGTCTTGACAAATTTATGGTCCAACCAAGGTGGTAGAAGCTTTTTAAGTGCAAAATGCAACCTAAAATATTAACATGCTAATTAAACTAGATGTATTATCTATTAAGTTAGAACAAAACCGCATAAAACTTGTACTTGATTTATTTTTACTTATATAGAATTTTCATCGATCTTTTTACCGGATAAAAACATTATAACATAAAATATATAATTTTTAGCATCATCCAAATTTCTGTAAATTTTATAATTTTTAAACATTTTGTACTTTAAATTAGAAAATCCAATGATAGATTGATTAATTTATATGTGATTTTAAAAAAAATTTACTTCTTACAAAAAAATATAAAATTAAAAACTTGTCTTAGATATTCAAAAACTAAAGTACACATAGAAAGCTGAATAAACAAAACATTTGTAGTTTGTACTTTGCCGTAAAGTACTTCAACAAACTAGACTAACAAAAAAATTACTTATTAACAAAAAGTTAAATTTTAAAATTTTAAATAAATAAAAATAAAATTTTAGAGTTTAAAATAAATTTCAGTTTCAAAAAATATTTCATGATTCATACAGAAATGATATTTTTATTAATATATTTTTTTATTTACTAAAAATATATATTTTATAAAAAATAATTATTATTTCGGAAATTATTTAATTTTATAGTATTTTATATTGATAAATTTTTAAAGTTTTAGGCAAATTCAAATTCAAAAATAAAAAAAATTAATGAGTAATCTTACAGTTATTAGATGGTCAACACACAGCTTAAATTAGTAGTATAAAAAAACATTGCAAGGTTCAAGAAGATTATGCTAAATCAAAGAAAAAAGTAGGCATCATTTGAAACCTTAAAAAGTGTCATATCCAACAAATGAGAATCAAAAATAGAAAAATTTATAATCTAGAATATTTTTAAAATTAATATAAAAATAGATATATTTTAGCTATATATATATATATATATATATATAGTCAATTTAAGCATTTAGACAACTCTAAAATGCTTTAGTGAGCTTATAAAATTTTAAAAACTATAATTGATAGATATAATTTAAAAACTTGATTAAGTATAAAATGATTTAATTTGTGTATACCAATTGTTACTATATGGTTAATAGATCTATTTTGGATATCAAATAATTAAATAATTCATAGATATGTAAGAAAATATAAATGTATATCTTAAAGTAACATAAATATATATCATAAAGTAGACATGTTAATGCAAAAAATAGCTTAAGTATGTATGCATATATAGGTGCATAATTTGTTATAGTAACATTATATTCTATGAGCAAGTTATTAATAAAGTTCCATTATACCAAGAATATAGTATATACTTTAAAAGAAAAATTATTTATATTTAAAGCTAAAGATCATATTATCATATCGAAGAGGTAATTAAATTTTAATTTTTATGGCAACAATGAATTTTTTTATTTAAATAAGAATATTGCATAAAAAATAATTTTTTTTCAAGTGATTGGCTTTTTTTACTTCTTATAGCATTTATATGATTAATGTATTGTTTTTTTAGAATAATTAAAAATAAAATACATAGATTTTTAAATTTTCTTTAATTTTAAAAAAATATTTTCTTATATAAATAAATTTTAATCTATATATTAATTTTTTAAGTTTCATAAATTTTTCTTTAATATGAAAATATTTCTTGTTAATAATTTTATATCTAAATTATTTATTTTTTAATAAAAATATATAAAATATATTTTTTTATATTTTATAGTAAAAAATACATTTTATAGTAAAAAATACATTTTATAGTAAAAAATACATTTTATAGTAAAAAATACATTTTATAGTAAAAAATACATTTTATAGTAAAAAATACATTTTATAGTAAAAATATATATTTTATAAGTCAAATGGTGTTATTAATATCAAGTTAATTTAATGTACTTTAGTAAAGACATCACTAGCTATAGTAAATATTTTTAATTGCATTCAAAATCAAATGACAAAGATTAATATATATATATATATATATATATATATATAATACTTTATTTGATTATTTATTGATATTTTTTATTTAATTAAATATAATTTTTAATATAGACAAATTTGAAAGAAGTATAAACTATTTACCTCAACAACAATAGAAGATATTTAAAAATGCCTTTATATCCTTAAAAATCTAAGCATATTTTTCTTATAATATTTATTATTAAAATTTATTATAAAAATTTATAAATATTTATTGTTTTTTAAATTTTACTTAATTTAGAATAATATCTATTTTATGCTTTACATATAAAATCATGTATTAAATATTAAAAAATATTAAAAAATTAAATAAATATCATAGACATACATATCTATTCTAATAATTACCTAGTAGATTAATTTGATAATATCTTATAGAATAACTTTTTAAAAGCTTTATAAATGAATTTTTTCATTTATATTTTATTGCATAGTAATATGACTATATGGTGAAAAATAAAAACTTGGATGTTATTATAGAAGAGCCTAGTAGAAAGATGTAGTAGAAAAACAAGGATAAGTGATAGGAAGGTAATAATAGATTTAGTTTTAATGCTGCTTTTTAGAGAAGGGACTTCTATTTGCTTTGTAGAAGCATAAATACCTTAAATCAAAGTAAATGAGATAAGTAATTAATAAAGATATGTTTAGAAGGGAATTATTAATAGGTTCAAGCAAAAATTACCTCAAATTATTAAAAATTAATATCCGGAGAAGATTGGTTGTTAATCTAGATCAAAATCAGACCCGAGGCACAAAACCTTACACCTATGGAAATTATAGGATTCTTTGAGAGATCAAAGAATGGTATTTGAGAGCAGACATGCAAAAAGATTTTGAAGCATTGGTTTTATGTCAATCGATTTAATATTCAGGTTTTGGAGAATTTTCAAAGTAAGTGATGTAATTGGTTGGATTAGATTTTAAAAAATAAAGTTATATTACGGAATTGAGGATTGCTTAAGTTATATGGTATGTGTATAGGTAAATTTTGGTTAGAATGTTGCTGTGCTAGTTGTAAATATGTGTGCAAATTTTGAGGTCAATCGAATGGTTAGATTGAAGTGTGTAAAGATTTTTATAGGTTGAGGTTTCAAAAATTAGAGTTTGAAGGACAGTAAGTATTTTTAAGATCTTTAGCAATTTTTTGATTGGATTGAAGTGAATTTTCTTTGAGTAGAAACTAGACTTGATTTCCAACAATTTAAGTGAATTTTAGGAGCAATTCAACAATTCAAGAAGGAGATATTGGTACTAGAAGTTCAACATTTAGATTGGAGTAGAAGGCCAGTCAATACTTGAATAGAATTTAGGATTGATCTTCTATTTGGTAAGTTCGATCTTCTTCAAATTTTATGTGCTTGTTTCCAATATAGTTTTTGAGAGATGTGTAAAATCTTAAGCATGATCAAAGGTACAATCGATAGATATTGAGGTTCTAAATTGCCCTAGGATTAGGTTAATTTAGGATATGGTTTAGGATTTAATTAAGATTTGATGTAGAATTTAGTTAAGGTCTATTAAGATTTAAATTAAGACTAAAATAAGATTTAATTAGGATTTATTTAAGATTTATTTAAGATTTGTCTAATATTTCTTTAGAATTACTTGTAGATTTTTTTAGGATTTTTAGGATTTTTTTAAGGTCTACTTTTTATTTCTTCTTGATTTCTTTATAATTTCTTTAGAAGTCCTTTAGGATTTCTTCATGTTTCTTTTGTATTTTTTTAAAGATTTCTTTTAGATTTGATTAAAGCTTGATTAGTATTATTAAGGTTTAATTGGAGTTTATTTAGGATTCTATTAGAGTTATTAAGATCTTATTGTTGTAATTTTTCTTCTACCTTCAATAGCCAAATGCTCGATGCATTCTCAAGCAAGACTTTATATAATAAAACAACATGTTTATAAGTGATTAATAAGTTGAACACTTGGCTGATAAGTTAGCCACATTTTGCACATGTTGATAGCTTGTAATACAAGCTGACTATGTGGCGCACATATAAAAAACTTGTTTTGCAAGTTAAGGCACTTGTCTTGCAAATTAGATACATGTCAAAGAACCTATAGGATGTTGCTATAAAACACTTACTTAGATAGTATATATAGAGATAAGAGTAAAGTTTTTTTCACTCTTATAAATTATTTTTTTGCTTTTAGTCTAGTTTCAAGGATCTTTAGTTTTTTTATCTTTTGACAATAGCCATTTTTATTTCTTTCATTTTATTATCTTTTTTTGAAAAAATCTCACTTATTTATTTGCCTTCAACAAGTTCTTGTCCTTAATAGGTTAACAAGAGTATACTTATAATATCAGAGTTTTGTTTTGTTTTGTATTGTTTATTTTTTTTATTATGAGTAGTTTTTTTTTTTTTTTTTTTTTTTTTTTTTTTTGATAAAATATAAGTATATTAGAAGTTGCAGATTATTTTTTTTTAAATTAGTATTATTTTAATTTTTGTTTTATTCTCAAGTCTTGTCTTTTACTTCTCTTAATTAATATTAGATATTTTCTTTTCTTTAAGTATTATCAAGACAAAGCTTGTTGAAATAAAGAACACAATAGTACAAATGCAAGAATAATTAAAAGATTTAATGCTTGTAATTCATTACCTCAATTTATAACCAAAAGAAGCAATAAGATTGGCAGGAAGTGAAGATATAGAGATAATTGTAGCAACTTTAACATTGATACTATGTCATGTTACTTTTCCTATAGTGGAACATTGTTCAAGCATTAGAGAATCAAAAGTTACTATTATTATATAAAAATATGACTATATAGTAAAAAATAAAACTATGGATGTTATTATTAAAGAACCTAGTAGAAAGATGTAGTAAAAAAATAAAGATAAATGATAGAAAGATAATAAAATATTTAGTCTTAATATTTCTTTTTATAGAAGGAACTCCTATTTACTTTATAGAGGCATAAATGAGCCAAATCAAAATAAATGAGATAAAAAATTGATATAGACATGTTAAGAAGAGAGTTAAGAATATGTTAAAGCAAAACTTACTTCAAATTACCAAAAATTGATGCCCGAAAAGGATCAATTGTCAACTTGGGTCAAAATCAGACCTTGAGGCAAAAAATTGCACACCTATGGCGATTCCAGGATTCTTTTGCAAATCAAAGAATAGATTTTGGGAGAAGACTTCATAGTATTTTTTAAAACATTGATTTTGAGTGATTTGAGTTTGTAATGACTTTGTAAGCACATTGCAAAGTTAAAGTTGTTTTGCATGATTTTGGATTTTGTGAAATAAAATAGGATTTACAATTTAAATTTTTTAGTAAATTTTGTAATAAATCTATATGTAAAATTTTGTAGGATTGTAAGCATAATTTTTTTGAATATATAATATAAATTTAAGCTTAATTAAATAGTTGGATTAGAGGTTATTAAAGTTCAAGTGGATTAGAATCTTGTAAATTGGATTTTTAGGCCCAATAAGATTATCTAAGATTTGCAACAATTTGCTTATTGGATTGAGGTGATTTTTATTAGAACTAATAGTGGACTTGAATTTCAATACTTTTGTAAAATTTGAAAGTAAATTAATAATTTAATTAAGAGTTATTATTGTTGGAAGATCAATATTAAGGTAAAAGTTAGAAGTGGGCTTATATACGAGTACATTATGACATTTTTATTTCATAAATTCAATTTTCTTCAAATTTGTTATCCTTGTTAATTAAGAGATTGAAAGGTATATAAAAATTTAATCAAGATCAATGATTTAGTCAATAGGTATTAAGATTTTAAATTTGCCCTTAGATTGGTTTGAATTAATTAGATTTTAATTAGGATTTGTTTAGAAATTAATTAAGATTTGGTCTCAGATTTAAGATTTGATTAGTATTCAATTAAGAATTCAGGATCTAATTAGGATTGATTTAGAATTTAAGAACTCATTAAGATTGATTTAAGATTTAAATTTTTTCAAGGTTTCTTTTAGTTTCTTTAGGATTTCTTTAGGATTTCTTTAAGATTTCTTTAAGATTTTTTAAGGTTCTTGTAGATTTTATTAATTTTTTTTAGGATTTTTTTAGGATTTCTTTGAAATTTATTTTTAATTTCATTAAAATTTTTGTAGATTTCTTTTGGATTTCTTTCAATTTTTTTTATTTTTTTTATTATTATTATATATATATATATATATATTTTATATTTCTTTAGGATTTTTTTTCTTATTTCTTTCAAAGTTTTTTAGGACTTCTTTGTATTTTTTCATAATTTATTTAAAAATTTAATTGAACTTGATCAATATTTGATTATGTTTATTAAGCTTTATATATAACTTATATATGATTCTATTAGAATTTTTAGGACTTGCTGTTGCAAATTTATTTTATTTTCCACTGCCAAGTGTTCAGCAAATTTTCAAGCAAGACTTCACGTAATAGATTATGTTTAAAAAGTTTATTAGTACAAGAATAAAGTTTTAAGGATAAATCAATCAAGTATAATTAGTGATTAAACTTCAATCCCAAAGCTATTCAATTCTAAGATTACAAATTAGGTTTATTAGAATATTACTTTCAAATTTAATATTATTAAAAAACTTATATTTTTTGAACAATAATATCCAATATTGGATAATTTGTAGGATTTTTTGGTAGAATTTTGATCCATGTATAGAGATTATGATGCAATTCATATTGCAACCAATAAGATTTGTATTTTGCAATAAGACAATCAATTAATAATGTTATATACTTCATAATTTCAATAACTAACAACTAATATCAAATGTAGTAATACTGTATTTATTAGCTAATTTTTCTATAGATTATAATGTGAGGTAAAGAAATTAATGCTCAATTTACGTGATCCTTAAATATTAAGTGAAGCAATCAAATTTGCTCTGAAGTGTGACAATCAACTTTTTAAATTTTGATCTGAAAGTCACATAAGTAGATCTCAATTTTATAGTAATACCAATGTCTTCTCAATATATATATTTAAAAGTAGAAGATATGCAAATTAATGTCAAAAATAATTTATTAATTGAATGGAGACTATTGTTGTATAATGCAAATTCTTGCTTGAGAATGCATTAAGTATGTAACTGTAGAAGATAAATAGAAAATACAACAAGAAGATCCTAATAAGTATAATAGAATCTTGATTAAATTTTAATTAATCCTTAAAAATCTTAATAAAATTTTAACCATTTCAAAAATATATATATAAAAGAAACATAAAGAAGTCATAAATTAATTTTTAAAATAAATAATAAAAAGATTATAAATAAATTAAAAAATACTTTTTAAGAAATAAAAATAATCTTCTAAAAAATAATAAATTATCTTAAATAAATATTAAAAATATAAATACTAAATAAATCCTAAATAAAACTTAGATAAATCTTAACCAAATTTAAATGTAGTTTTATTCAAATCTTAATAAATTTTTAATATTTCTTTTCAAATCCTAATAAAATCTTAATCAAATCTCAATTAATTATTAATCAAATCTTAAATAAAATTTAGACCAATCCCTAATGAAATCATAACCAAATCCTAACCAAATCCTAAATGAAATCATAACCAAATCCTAACCAAATCCTAAATCAAATCCTAATGAAGTCCTAATGAAATCTTAATCAAATCTTAGATCAAACTCTAATCAAATTCTAATCAAATATTAAATCCTAAATTAAATCTTAATGAAATCTTAATAAAATATTAATAAAAATTTAATCAAATCTAACCAAATTTTAAATTCGAAATAATCCAAAAAAAATCCTAAATAAAACTTAATTATTTTCTAAAGATATTTTAAAACTCTAATAAATATTAATCAAATCATTAATCTTGACTTAATTTCTTTTACATTTCAATCTACAAGCAATTAATAAGTACACAAAATTTGAGGAGAATTGAACTCACCAATTGAAAAAAAAGTTTCAAAACCTTTTGGATGTTGGCTGTCGCCTTCTCCAATATGAATGTTGATCTTCTAACATTATTTTTTCCTTGTTGAACTATTAATTTGCTTTAGAAATTAGTTGATGTGTAGATTTTTAAGTCTAAATTATTCTCACTAATTTGTGCTTCAATCAAATTAGCAAATATTGCAAGATTGTAAAAAATCTCATTGATTCTAAATTTCAATTATTCAAGTCCATAATCCAAAAAAATTCTTATAATTGTCAATCTAATTGTCCAATTAATATTAAAATTTTAAAAAAATTCAAAACAAAAAAAATTACAACTTGAAAAAATTTCACTTAGAAATATACTATGTCACTTACAAAATCTTAAAATTTATGAACTTCTATTTATCTCTTAAACTCCAAATCTACTAAATATATCTTTCACTTTGAAAAGCTCTTAAAATCTCAACTTGCTTTTGAATTACATGAAATAAACTCTCAAAAATCCTCTCACAAGTCTACTTCAAATCCTACTCTCCAATCATCCAAAGGATTGTGGAATTATAGTATGTGCTTAGTTTTGTTTTTGACCTTGGTTCACAATTCATCCTCTCTAGATATCAATTCTTCATATTTGGAAGTGATTTTTGATAAAATATATATTTAATTTTTTCTAAAAAGAATTCTATATCAATTATTTATCTCACTTATTTTAATTTGGCTCATTTATGTCCGTACAAAGTGAATAGAAGTCTCTTCTTCAAAAAGATAACATTAGCATTTATTACTTCTTTATCTATTATCTATATCTGTCACAAATTTAGAATACTGATTGGAAATCTAAACAAGAAGCTCAAGAAGAATCGGCAAGAACTAGATTAGTCAGATGAGTACAAGAACAACACTAGAGAGGTGAGCTAGAGCTCCCCTCAGTCTCGACTCCTATATATACTACAAGCTAGGAAGCTTTTCAAGTAGCTTCCACAAACTAGGAAGCTTCTTAAGTAGCTTCTACGAGTTAGGAAGCTTCTCAAGCAGCTTCCACAAACTACAAAGCTTTTCTAGTACCTTCTATAATCTTCTATAATCTTCTATAATTTTCTAGTTATGTCCTTGACATCACCCCCCCCCCTTTAGCTTCGAGGTCTCTGAGAAGCACTCCTATTGCGAGTCAGTACCAATGTAAGAAGTTAAAAATTTGTCGCATAGTATCTACAATATATTTCAATTGTTGTTTGTGCGACAAGTAGTTCATTGATCCTTGTTACCAACGATAGTATCTTACGTCTTCGATTTTTGACCAAGCATGAACTTCCATATCTTCATTGTGAAAATGTCCTACAAATATTGCTTCGGGAAGATCACCATAGGCAAGTTCTACCTCAAACACAATCACTAGCGACCTGTTACTACGTATCCTCCGTTGTCTTCGTGGTACAGGCGGTTTTCATCTCGAGGTCTTCTTTGTGAGATACTCGGTTGAGAGGATATGACTGGTACGGTATCTATCTCTTGGCTATCCATATCACACCGAAAAAATAAGCACTAAATATAGAAGAATGGGCTCAGATTATAGATTTATAGTCTCTAACTATGTGTTTTAGAGGTTCTTTCTCTCCCTTCTTTGTAAGGCCAAGCATTAAGAGACTTCAAGGAGAAGGGACTTTACTAAAAAACTTTCATCAAAAGGGCTTAGGTTTTTGAGAATAGCGTCATTGAAACTCTTGTACCTTTTGCGATGCATTGATAAGATTTTCCATTGGTTCTCATGTACGCTTATTGATATCATAGCCACTCCGATGCATTAGGTACTCCAATTTCTCCCACTTATGCCATGAATCTAATACCTTTTCTATCTCATATTCCTCGTGGTTCTCAATTTCAATACTAGGTGGCGGACATTGCACTCTTCCAAGAAAAGACAACTCTCGATAAGGCTCCAACAAAAAAACATGAAAGACTGGGTGTACCTTCATAGCAGCCGGTAATTCCAAACGGTACGCCACTGGATTGATTTGCTTCTAGATGACAAATGGTTCCAATCTTTGGTAGTCCAACTTATCACATGGCTGCTTGGTTTTGATATTCCGTTGAAGTAGCCATATTTTATCTCTAATTTTGAAAGTAGATGCCTGATTTCGAAATTTATTTGCTGGTGCCTTGTAAGCTTTTTAGGTGGTTTGCAATTGAAGTTTCAATGTAGTTTGAAGCTCCAATATTTGTTTCACAAATCCTTCAGGTGTTGGGTTGTTATTGATTGATGGACTCAACAAATCAAGCTTTGGATGATACCCATAGTTGGAAGAGAATGGTGTTTGTTGAGTCAACGCATGAAGGATGTTGTTATATGCAAACTCGGCTAACAATAGATATGCAGTTCAATCATCTTACTCATAGTTGATGCTACATCGTAAATACTGCTTCAAAATTTGATTCATCCGTTTCGTTTGGCCGTCAATTTGAGGATGGAAAGCTGAAGAAAGCTTGATATTCACCTTCAATATTTCAAAGAGAGATCTCAAGAACTTTGATACGAATTGGGTTCTTTGATCCGACACGATATCATTTGATAAACCATGATATCGATACATACTATCAAGGAAGAGCCTTGCTGTGTCTTTGCTTGACAATATTTTCTTGCAAGGGACAAAGCATGCCATCTTTGTAAGCAGATCTACCACAACAAAGATGTTGTCGAATGAATTCGATGGCGATAAGTCCGTAATGAAGTCCATGGAAACTGAAGACCATAGTCGACATAAAATAGGCAATGGTTGAAGAAGACCATAAAGATAATGCCGAGGGTTCTTGGATCTTAAACAAATGTCACAGGAGAGGATAAAATCCTTGATATTCTTTAACATTTGGGGCCACCAAAAATCTTGGGAAATAAGTTCCACGGTCTTATTGAATCCAAAATGTCGCACAACTGGAAAGTCGTGTCGAGATTGGAGAACTCGAAATTCCAACTGGTCCATTTGGAATATACAACCGCTCCTCAAAGTATAAAAGATCTCCTTCCACCTTGAACTTATCATTATTAACACATTGCGTGATATTGAGGACTACAAAATCTCTAATAGTCACAATACGTACTTGGTTGAGGAAGTCAGCATCAATTGACACTATAGCAGAGCAAAGCTTAAATTATTTTGACTTCAACAATGTTGTACACTGTTGATCAAACGCTGCTTCTCCAGCCTTTGGCGCTAGATACGATCTCATTGATAATGCATCCAATAGTCCTTATTGCTTCTCAGCTCGATAAGTAATAACAAATTTAAACCTGGATAGCAACATATTCCATCGAGCTTGATGACGATTCAAAACCCGAGCTGACATAAAATATTCTATGAGGCCAAATTTCACCACTTGATGAAACCAATGCCACACAACAAGTCCAAGAAGTGGAATTGGAGAGCTCCCAATTGTGTAATTGTTAGATTAATTTAAATCTTTATATTAAAAATTAAATTAGTTTTAGGCCTTCCAAGCAATGGTTACCAACATTAAATTAACATGTTTAATGAAATTTACTATGCAAACACAATAAAAATAATTAACTAAGTTATTACTATTAATTGACCATAAGAATAAAAACTTAAGTTTGAATTAAAAGCTAAGTTAAAAGTTAAGTTAAAAAAAGTTAGAATTAAAAATTAAGATTAAAAAGTTAAGTGAAAAGTTAAAATTAAAAGGTTAAATAAAAAAGTAAGTAAAAAGTTAAAATTAAAGGTTAAATAAAAATTTAAAATTAAAGGTTAAATAAAAGTTAAAATTAAAAGTTAAAGTTAAAAGTTAAAGTGAGAATATTAAAGGTTAAAAGTTAAAGTTAAAATTTATTAGCCAAAAAGTGAAATGTGGAGCTTACAAGTCACTGTGAAGACAATAGTAAAAATAAAATGAGAGAGGTAAAAGCGAAGATACCTTGTGAAGACAATAGTAAAAATAAAATGAGAGAGGTAAAAGCGAAGATACCTTGACAACACGTAAGGATTGATGGTAGTGACCCCCTTCTACTCCAAAATTCGCCAAAATTTGTGATCGGCTTCAATTTGAATGAATCTTAGCTTGTTGCAAGGTTGACTTAAAGGCGCTTTTGATCCAATAATCTTTGTTGAAATCTAATGATCCAATCGTGAGAATTCCTCCTTTGAAGTTGAGTGATCCAAACTACCACGGTGACCAACCCTCTTCACTTAGAAATTCACTAGAAATTCAGATTATCTTCAAATTCACTAAAACTTATGCCTTTCAAAGCTCAGCTTATAAAGCTTGATTTTCCCAAAATTTCAAATAAATTCAATCATCAGGCACTGAGAAATGCCTTTCCAAACTCGATTGATTCAAACTGCAAAGGCAGTCGACTCCCTCAAACTCAAAAATTCACCAAAAATACCTTCTTACTCCAAATCAAGCGAGTCTTATCTTGTTGGAAAGATAACAACAACATCTACAATTATTTAGAATTTTACATTGAAAAAAAAGAAACTAAGTGACTGATTGAGGAAAATCCGAGGCCCTTGAAACCCTTGGGATATTTGGAAGGCCAAGGAGATATCTACCTCAATGAAACATATTTTAAAACTTAATGACCATTCTTCACAATGCAAAATCCATACATACACAATCAAAAGGTTTACAATGAGAATTAAAATATAAATAAAATTAAGATTAGGGTTTTGGCCAAATTTTGGCATGGCTCCGCCTTTCACCCAAAAGAGGAGAGAGAGAGGGCCTGGAAAATCAAGCCTCTCTTATACAATTGAGTGGAGGCTCGTAGAAGGGTGGCTACATCTTCACCCTTGATTTTTAAGATCCCTAATCTAGATCTACGGCCTTCATTCATCCAAGAGCCAATCTCGTTACCAAGGCTGATGGCTCTTGTAAGTGGTCAAGAAAGAATTTTTTTGTAAATCTAACTTCACTATTGTGTTCAAAACACCTTTTTAAGCTAAGATCGACTACTCACATGCCTCAATCCATGCTCAATCATAATTTTCATGGGAGTTTTTACTTACAAGGATCTTGGCAATTTTTGTGAAATTCTTCAAAATGAGAATTTCATTGCTTCTCTTGTATTTTGAAGTAGAGGTTGCTGATCTTGTTTTCTTCACTCCACGAGGTATATTTGGCGCCACCATTGCATTAAAAAGACTCCCATTAAGTAAAAGAACCACCATGCTGCTTGAATTTATCGAACTTTGGAGGAAAATCGAAAATTACCATTGCTAACTTCTCTAAATCTTTTAGAGAATTATAATTCCAACTCCTAAATCATGTAAATGATTATAGATGCACTCAAAGGCTTTTAGTCAACCCTTATAGTAATGACTAACAACCTCTAAATTATTAAACTAACTAAGTTGCTATTCTAATTTTCTAACTCTTATCACTTTAGTCCTAATTAATCTAATTCAAGGAATTAGGCTATAATTTATACCAATTAGGGCTATAATCCTAATCTAAAATGTTTAATTATCATAAAATAGGAAAATAATAAAAAATTAAATTTTAGAGTATAATTGAGAGCTCACATATTCCAAATTCTTGTGATCCGTGTATACAGTCACCGGATCCATAGCTCCTTTGAAAAAGTAATGCCACTGTTAGAAAGAATCTACTATTACAAGAAATTCTTTATCATAGATTTCAAAATTAATCTCAGTAGCAGAAAACTTCCAAGAGTAGAATGCAATCGGATGAAGCTTCTTGTCTACGCATATCTGCAAAAGTACAACTCCGATAGCAAAATCTGAAGCATCGGTCTCCAAATAGAAGGCCTTTGTAATGTCCGCATGTACCAAGATTGGAGCCATAGTAAATGCCGTCTTAAGATTTTGAAATGCTTTTTCTATTAGATGTCTCCGTTTGAGCTTGTCTTTACATGTCAATTGAGTGAGCGGAGCAGCAACTTGAGAATAATTCTTAATGAAGATCTGATAGAAGTCAGCAAAGCTAAGAAAGCATTGTATATCTCTAATCATCTTTAGAACTTCCCATGATACAATTGCTTCCACCTTCTTAGGGTCCATCTTTAAGTCTTCCGTAGTTGCAATGAATCTCAAAAATTCCATCTCAATTTGGTTAAACAAGCACTTCTTTAATTTAGCGTAAAGTCCTTGCTTGTGGAGTTTTTCAAGGACCAGACAAATGTGTTTTTCATACTCTTCTATGTTCTTGGAAAATATCAAAATATCATCTACATAGATGCCAACAAAATTGTCAAGGTACTTCCGAAAGATGTCATTCATCATATGTTGAAAGACCGCCGGAGCATTGGTAAGACCCAAAGGCATGACATTATATTCAAAATGGCCATACCTTGTACAAAAAGCTGTCTTCCATTTGTCTCCTTCCTTGATTTGTATGAGGTTGTAAGCTCCCCTTAGATTAATCTTTGTAAAGATCTTTGCACACCCAAGTTGCTCTAGAAGACTTGCTATCAACGGTAATGGATAACGATTCTTCTTTGTCACCTTGTTGAGACCTCGATAATCCATCCATATCTGCAGCAAGCCATCTTTCTTCTTCACAAATAAGATTGGTGCCTCGAGGTGGCAACTTCAAATGACGAATGAAGTTCTTGGCTAGATTCTCGTCAATGTATTTTTGTAACTCCGCTAACTCCATCTGCGACAAATTGTAGATTAGGTCAAAAGATGGTTGTGCTCCTTCCTGCAAGTCTATGGCACAATCGTATGGTCAATGCTCCGGTAGCATGTCGACATTCTTCTTTTAAAACACATCTTCAAAATCTTTATATTGCTCCGGTATATTTACTGTTGAAATCTTCTCTCTACTAGTTGAAGTCACATAAATGACAAACAATGTACCTTCCTTGGATGATGTTACAAATGCACTTGCTCCAATAAATAAAGGCTTTTTGATTCAGGATCTTCTAACAGGTTTACTTTTGGAATATTCTATATAAAATATCATCCTTCATAACTTCCAATCTATAGATGGATTATGTATTTTTAACCAAGAAAGACCAAGAATAACAAGGTGTGATGGGGTTCTAATAGCATTGAAAATAATATGACTACTATGGTCTTTAAACGTCACTTCTATAGGTTTTGATTCATGGATGATACTACCATACAATAAAGGTCTTCCATCTATTAATTCTACGTGAACGGATTTAGATTTTCATACTAGAAGAATCTCATGATGCTTAGCAAATTCTTTGTCTAAAAAATAAGTAGATACTCTTGAATCTAATAACGCTAAGGTTTTTATTTTTTGAGGGCCAAAAGATAAAAGAATGGTAAAGCAATGGGCAGGCTAAGCAAAAAGAGAGGAACTTGATTATTATTGTGGTATTGAATTGTCCAGTCGCACGGTCCCTATTGTGGCTGAGCATCTTTCTTTTCCTAAACAAACGCTCCACTAGTTCTGACAATGCGTCGATTTTGCTTCTTGGGGCAGTTTCTAGCTTTGTGGCCTTCTTCACCGCAATATAAGCATAGTCCTTCTTCCTTACGCCATTTTTTTTTTTTTTTTTTTTTTTTTTTTTTTTTTTTTTTTTCCTAGAATTAGGGTTTTGACATGTACTGCATCAATTTGTATGTCTTCCATCTTTGAATGTAAATTTAGGCTACTTGTTGATATAATTGGAGCATGGTGAGTCATATATTGTGTTGAGTGTTGATCTTGGGGACGTTGAAACAGACAATTATCGTACTTCACAGCTTGGCTAATGGCTTTGTTGAGCGTTCACGAATCGGAAAGAGATAACAACAAATCCTTCACATCGTCTTTCAAGTCCCAATAAAATTGACTCATCAATGCTTCCTCGTCCTAGTTAATGTCGCATGCTAATTATCTGAAATTTGATGCGTAGACTGACGCAAAGCGTGTCCTTTGTCGTAGCGACCAGATCTTTGTTGTAGTCCATCGCGCCTTGTCATGTTCACCAAATGCTTCCACAAACACCTCCAAAAAAGTTTCAAAGTTGTTCAAAATTGATGTTCTTTTTTTAAATAAACGAGCAAACTATGATTGCTCTGTGAACAAAGTTCCAACCAGTCCAACATGTGACTCCTCCATCGGATAGTGTTTGGACTGTAAAGCTATTATCAATCTAATTTGATTGATAAAACCTTGAAACTTGGAATGCGTATCATCAAACTTATCTGGAAAGCTAATTCGGGGTTCCTTTCGTTGTAAGACCAATGGTCCTTGTTGAACTAGAGGCAAAGCTGCTTCTCTTCGTGTTGAAGCTTGAGGCTAGTGAATCCTTGATTGTGCCATCTCGGATGCTCGATCATTATAAAGTCTTGCAATGATTCCTTCAACCTCTGTAGTTCTCTGTGATAACGTTGTCGTATTACGTGCTTTCCTGCTCGAGAACACGCCGGGCGTCTGGCTGTAGAAGGTAGTATGGAGATTCGCCGATAGTCAAGCAGTCTATCAGTTTTTGACTGTTGGAATATAAACGACTGCAACAATGTACTGTAAATCTATACGGATGCTCTTTGACTGCTTGTCGAAGTCTTTTTTTTTTGCCCCAGCCGATAGGTCTCTAGACGTTACAGAGAACCCCGAACAACCCAAACTGTTAATCTTCAATACCCCTTTGTACTTACGATCTTGTATCCACTGACTGTCCTGTTAGATTAACCCAATAAATTTCATTCACTCCGCATACTCAATCCTATAGACACCCCTTTAATCCTTCAATCACAGACGTAACTCGATTTTACAAAACAGTCAAGAGTATTCAAACCCACTTCATTTAAAAATCCCGATTCACCATTACAACACTGACTTCAGCAGCGATTGCCTGAGTCTTCCCAAAACTCTATGAAGAAGAAAAATCCAAATTCTATGTCTTTCCTTCCCCGACCCGAAGCATGAAGCTCCTCTCTCTAATTCCCTTGATCTTCAAAAACCTCCAATGAAAACCGAACTGGTAACCTTGCAAAAGCTTGAAAATTTGCTCCCCCCCCCCGATTCCCCTGAAAAAAAAAAACCCCCCCCTCAAAACTATATCCCCCCTAACCTTATCCTCTGAATTTCTTCAATCTTCCGTCTTAGATCCGGAATTGGCTCCCACCTCAAGCTTGGATCCGAAATTGGCTCTCGCTGTCAAGCTTTCTCCTCCGTTTTTACCTTTAAGAAATCCATTTACCGAAACAACGTTCCCTGAAACGGCACAGAGAACAGGACAGCCTGAAACAAAATCGAACCCCGTAATCGGGACCACATTGAGTCGCCCGACCAATTCAGGTCCTATATTGGGAAAGATGCCCGTAGTAACCTGGATGTTTCCGTAATTGGGTCAAATTGGTCCTCGCGTCAGATTGGCTAAGACCCGTAGTAAGACTTGGATTTCTCGTAATTAGACTGCATTGGGTTGACCGGCCAATTCAAGTCTCATATTGGATAAGAGGACCCGGATTGGATTATCGAAATTGGATCCAATTGGCTCCTCGAACCCGTCGTGTGAATTGGTCCTTCTTTTCCTGTTGACTCCCGTTATTGGAATCGAATGGAGCATTTCAGTATGCCCCGGCTGACTGTAACGGAGTGACTGAACCTGACCACTCAGTATTTGTACTGGAGTTGGTCGATGCTCCCAATATTCGAGGTAACTGAATATTAATAAAATTCCCCTTTCTTTTTATTTTCACTGTATAATCGTGTTACAACACGACAACGTAGCAAGAGCATTCATAATGGCGTCCAACTTGGACTCCAAACTTTCAATCATACTAATATCTTGACCTCCAACCATTCTAAGAAAAGGAAAGAAATGACTCTACAAGAAGATAGTATTGGTTTAGAAGAGGGTACTCTGCAACTTCTAAAATGCCTTAAAACCTTCAAGAAGAGGGATAATCCACTCTCTCCAAGAAAGATAAGACTCTAATACTATAATAGAAGAAATATTAGTTTAGAAGAGGGTAATCTGCAACCTCTAAAATACGAGTACCTTCAAATAGAGAGGTAATCTATATTCTAATAAGAAAGAACTAGCTCTGATATGAAAGATTAATATAGTCTCGACAAACTATCACTAATTTAGAATAGTGGCTAGAAATCTAAAGAAGAAGCTCAAGAAGAATTGACAAGAATTAGATTAGTCAGATGAGTACAAGAACAATATTAGAGACGTGAGTTAGAGCTCCAAGAGTTATATTATCGAGACTGAGGATCCCCTCAGTCTCGACTCTTATATATAGTATAAGCTAGGAAGCTTCTCAAATAGCTTCCACAAACTACAAAGCTTCTCAAGCAGCTTCCACAAGCTAGAAAACTTCTCAAGCAGCTTCCACAAACTACATAGCTTCTCTAGTACCTTCTAGAATCTTCTACAACTTTTTAGTTATGTCCTTGAAAATATCTTTAAGATAATTTATTAAAATATTTTATATTTAAGCTCATCTATATAATAATCTTTTCATTTTTTCTTTCATCATATAGTTATATTATCACATATCATTGTATAGTTAGAACCTTATACAACATCTAATGAAGGTCTTATTCTTTTCTTAGAATCTTTTTTTTTTGTTTTATAATAGATGTTAGTTTAGGACCTAAATATCATAAAACCTTTGCCATGTTAGATTTAACATCCTCAATTTATTTCTTAAATGAAGAATTTATTAAAAGACAAGATATATCTTTAGTGAAGAAAACTAAATATAAACAAGGTATACCCTCAATTATAAATGTTTATTTATTATCTTTTAGAGATGTTATTCATGAAACTTTTTTTATAAAAGTAATAACTAATAGTCATAGTAGCTTTATAATACTTAATATTATTAATTTTTTTTCTAATCTACTTTTTTTAGAATTATTGAGGCTAAAAAAAAATAACCTTAAAATACATTGGATTTCTTATTGATTTGAATTTTTTAAGAGTATAATTAAAAGTATTGTTAATCAAGTAAAAAGTCATAAGTCTAGTATGACCATATTTATATTTATAAATACAAGAACTTTCTTACATGCTAAGAAAAAAAAAAGATCACCTTATATTATTTATACTACACTTATTTTTAATTAAAAAAAATTCAAGTGACATTCTTAGTCAATATTAAGATTATCAAAAAAAATTGAAAAGAAAAATGTGAATATTTTTTTGGAACATCATCCCTATGATTTTTCAATTGACCTTCAAGATGGAGCTTAATTGCCATTTGAACCATTCTATAGTTTATCACAAAATGAATTAGCTACAATCAAAAAATATATTGAAGAAAACTTGTCTAAGAATTTCATATGCCACTCTAAATCTCCAATAAGCACTTCAATCTTGTTTGTAAAGAAAAAAGATGTATTATTATGGATGTGTGTTAATTATTAAAGATTCAATAAGATCACCATCAAGAATAGATATCTTCTATCTTTGTTATTTAGATTTTTTGATCAATTAAATCAAGCAAAGATTTATACAAAAAAAAGATGTATCAAGAATATACAATCTCGTATAGATCAAAAAAAGAGATGATTAGAATATTACGTTTTAAACCAAATATAGATATTTTAAATATAATATCATGTCTTTTGGACTCAAAAATATACTAATAGCTTTTGAACATCTAAAAAATGATGTTTGCCAAGAATTTTTAGATAATTTTATTATTATTATTTATTATTTAGATATTTTAATTTATTCGAAGAATATAGAAAAAATATAAACTTCATATTTGTCATGTGTTATAAAAACTAAAAGATGCAAGACTCTATGCTAAGATAAAAAAAAGTGTATATTTCATACTACTTAGGATATATCATTTCAAGTGATGAATTCATGATAAATAAAAGATGTTCAATATTTTTTAGAATTTATTAGTTACTATCAAATTTTTATTAAGAACTTCTTTCAAGTTGTAGATCTACTTAATTATTTGATTTGCAAAGATAAAGTTGAATAGAATGAAGAAGCACAAGAAACATTTGAAGCTTTAAAAATAGTCTTTATTTTTGCACCAATTTTGTATTATGCCGACTTTTCTAAGTCATTTTTTATGGAAATAAATGCATCAAACTTTCCTTTGGATGCCATATTGTCACAAATAGGAGATGATAAACTTCAAATGATAGTTTTTTATTCATAAATCTTTTTAGTAGTTGAAATTAATAATAAGATCCATGACAAAGAACTTATTGTAATTGTGGTTTCATTTCATGAATAGCTCTATTATTTAGAAGACTCTTTGAATCCAATCATTGTATATATGGATCATGAGAACTTTGAATATTTCATATCAATATGTATTTTGAATTATTTTTAAGCTTATATAAACATGTCTTTATTAATATTCAAATACAAGATCACTTATTGGCCAAAAAAATAACAATGCTTATCAAATATTCTTTTTAGATATTCTCATCTTGTATAAAAAAAAAAAATGTAACTTTTGATCAAAAATAGATAATTTTCTTGAAGCTAGAGTAATTTTATCTTCATATAATGAAATCAATAATAACTATTGATTCAACTTTCTTTAAGAAAATTTAGTGAAGTATATCTTTTGATCTTTTTATTTGTAATATTAAAGAAAATTCTTCAAAATCTCATCATACTTCCAAGTTTGAATTAAAAAACAATCTATTCTATTTTAAAGGGTATGTATATGTTTTAGAAGATAATGCATAATTATGAGTTTTTTAAGCTTCTCACAACTTTTAAGCAGCATGATATTTTGGATATAATCAGACCTTAGAATTAATTTTAAGAAAATTTTGATGGCCTCAAATGTGGAAGGCAATTAAATTTTTTTTTACAATCATACAATATTTGTTGAAGATTAAAAACTCTTTATTATCAAATTTATGAACTTCTATAATGACTACTTATATCCAAACAACCATGGTCTACAATTTCTATGGATTTTATCATAGATCTTTTAATATCAACTTCATATGATTCTACTATTGAGACAATAGATTATTTCACCAAGATGGCATATTTTATATTATGTAAAAAATCTATTACAAGTATAAAAAAATAGCTATTTTTTTTACAATATTTATTGCTATTATGGATTATCAAAAGATATTATATTTGATAGAAGAATCTAATTTGTATTAATATTTTAAATAATTCTTTTTAAGATTTTAAAAGTGGATATAAAATTAACTTTGGCTTTCCATCTTTAAATTGGTAGATAAATGGAGTAGATAAATCAAGTTTTGAAGCACTATTTGATATGTATCATTAACTACCATTAAGATAATTTAACAACTCTTCTGTCATTAGCAAAGTTTGCCTATAATAACTTGATATATTTCTTTATTTAATAAATATCTTTTTAATTATACCTACCTACAACTTGATATTGTTGACTTTTTAAAAATTAATAATCTTACAATAGAAGATTTGACAAATTATTTATTAAAGCTACATGCAACAATGAAGACACAGCTAAAAGAAGTTTAAGAATGACAAAAGTTTAATGTAGATGCCTATTGCAAAGAACAACCTCAATTCCATATTGGTAATAAGATACAATTACTTTGTTGCAATATTAAGACTATTTGGCCTTGTGACAAGTTGGATTATTATAAACTTGAATCATTTTTTTATTAAAAAATAGATTAAACTAGTTGCATATCAATTACACCTATGAAAATCTATGAAGATTCATCTTATATTTCATATAATTCTACTTGAGCTATATAAAATAATAAATATTTTAAGAAGAAGACAAATGCCATCGTCTTCTATAGAAGTAAATAATAAACAAATGTATGAAGTTAAAGAAGTCTTAGACTCACGTTGGCATCAACTTAGATTAGAATATCTTGTTCATTGATTTGGATACAATATTAATAAATACACATAAGAGCTAGTAAAAAATCTTGCAACTGTAATAAAGACCAAAGTTTTTTATCAATGACATCGATTAAAATCAAGATGAACAGTTAAACATATCTTTGTTATAAAAAAATGATGTTCAATAAAGATTACATTCTATCTTCTATTTTTTAATATGATTTTTTTGTACTAGTGGTATTAAGAAGATGGAGGACCAATAGCTAGCACATTTAATTCAAAAGCTATTGTTTCCTAACTTAGTGGACAAGATATTGGAATTGTCGCAACCTTCAAGATGATGTAAATGACATGAAGACCTTTAAGAACGACATATTTTTCCTCAAATAGATGGAAAAATATAATGCATTTGATATTATAACCTTGGAAGAGATTCTTGGTATTTGATAATTTTATTAGAAGAAAGAACAATTCTTAATGATATTACAAATGCTTTGTTTGAAAGAAGTTATAAAGACCTCAACAATGATCAAATACTAGGATAGTTTTCCTATTCTAGAATAGAACATTATTGATGGGTGAGAGGTCCTATCAACTTCTTTCAAAAGAAATAAAGGTCAAAATATGTGACAAATATAATTTGTAGAATTTTGAACTTCATCAATATGTGATCATTATTTCCTATAGAACTTATTCTTAGGAAAAGGGATAATATTATGAACATGTATATTTACTATAATAATTATCTAAATAATATATATAAATAGAAAAAATAAAAATAGATTAATTTGATAATATCTTATAAAAAAACTTCTGAAAAGCTTTATAGACATAATTTCACCTTTATACATGTGTATAGGTGATTGATAGATTGAACACTTAGTTAATAAATTAGTCTCATATTGTATATATTAATAGCTTGTGATATAAGCTAACTATATGGCGCATATATAAGAAACTTGCCTTGTAAGTTAAAACACATGTCTTGCAAATTAGACATATGTGAAAGGTCCTATAAAACATTGCTATGTAGCACCTAATTAAATAGTATATATGGAGGCAAGAATAAAGTCTTTTTCACTCTTGTCAATTCCTTTCTTTTTTTTAATCTAATTTCAAGGATCTTTAGTTTTCTTGTCTTTTGATAATAGCTATTCTATTTTTTTTTTAATATACATATTTTTTAATTTTATTTTTTTAACTTTCTTTAAAAAAAATCTCACTAATTTATTTGCCTTTATCAAGTTCTTGTATTTGATAATAAGAGAGATTTTGATAAGTAGATTTTTTTATTTTATTTCATTTTTTAAAAAAATTAAATATATTTTAATTTAATATAATAATAATTATTAGTATGTTAAATTAAAAAAACCAATTTTATAATAATTTCTTAAGTTTCATATTTTTTTACTAAAAAATAATTGGTCAAAATTACTTATATAATTATAATATAATTACTTAATATTAATAACAATACTATATCTTATCATATCAAATGATAAATCTAATTGTTTTAAATAAACGGCACTTTTTAATTATTTTATTTTTTAATATAAAATCCAATAGAGACAATTAGATAAATAAAATTAAAAAGATTTAAAAAAGAACTTATAAAATTATATATAGTTAAAAGATTGTAAAATCATTGATGTCCGAAAACTACTAGATGTAAAACTTGGTGAGAAAATATATCCATTTAGTTGAATTTGTATCAATTTCTATATGTGTATCATGATGTGCTTGTCTTTGATCAAAGACATAATTCGAGAGTTAAATTTGATTTTTTTAATTAAGATTTTTCCATCTTCTTATTTTTTATAAAATAATATATTAAATATATATTTTGATTTATAATCCAAAAAAATCATATGTAATATCTGTAAAAATCACACCAAAAAATAACCAAGCTGGTTCTTAGCTATTGGCAGATTCTGTCACAAGGACTTGCACTCTGATCCATATCAAGACCAGTTGCTGAACCACGGAGTGTAATTTTAATGAAGACAAAGACAATAACTTGGATTAAGTGACCACATGGGTACAAAGCTTTTGCAAAACGCAACATTTTTAACAAAGTGGAACCCTGAGCTTCCGATGAGGCACCTCGGGGAAGCAATAGTTGTTCAGGCCCTTTGATCAGAAATAGCTACTGACGAGAACAGGAACGAACTGATGAATACTGATTCCGTGTTGATGCCAACACAGCGGCAAATGTGCGAGATGATTAGCTGAACCTGGGCTGCCTGAAGCATGAACGCGTGTTCTAGTGCAAGGATTGAAAGTCGCCGAGCTCTGTGAAGATGAGCTAATCGCATGAGTTCTCAACATGGCACTGTCGTGGAATGCAGTGTGATCAACCTGCAGTGATTTGGCGTAATCTTATGCTTTGCAGTGTGGTGAATAGACATGCTTGCAACGAGAGGATTATAACTCAAGGTCGTGCAACACAAGTGCCGACAGTTTAAGCCATTTCAGCATTGTCCTCGAAACAATGTTGTGGAATTTTGCCACCTTCGAAGCAGTTTATTCTTGACCTAGTAGCTAGGTGGCCCTTATCACAATCCACTGCTCTCTCTCTCTCTCTCTCTCTCTCTCTCTCTGTGAACACTGATGGATTTTACGCTGCATAGAAAGAGATCAGCACAGGAGATACACACCAACCATTCTTCTTATTTGTCGAAATTGTGTCACCATTTTTATTGACCGCAGTATTGGTTTGAGTTCAAAAGGATTGTTTCAAAAGTACTAGTTAGATTTTGTCAGGAATGTTTTCTCAGCCAGACAGTTCACAAAAAGTTCATCAAATGCCTTTAAGTTTTAAATGGAAGATATGTCCACAATAGAAACTAAACTGAGATTTACAAGAATCAGCTCTGTGCTAAATAGTTTTTGTTAGTCCCAAATAATGTTTGAGAAAACATCTGAAACATAGGATATTCATTTTTGGTGGTTGCAGATGTAACTTTGAAAAATTTAGGTATTATGCTTGGCTACTGTTTTGACCCTCACGGTAGAAATTAAGTTTGTATTTTATATTATAGCATCTAATTTCAACTAATTTTCTGTAATAATTTTTAATTTTAAAAAAAATATAAAAACACAGTGAAGAAATTACTTAATTTTTTATGGGTCACGTACAACCTAAATAAGTAATTAAATAAAAATTAGTTTCTTGTTACAGAAAATTTACTATAAAAACAGGATTTATGTCATTGAAGACTTGATGTGTTACTAATATTAAAAAATTATTTTATTATTCAAAATGCCTAAGAAGTTAATGACATATTAGGTGATTTTTCAGTTAATTATATTACTGGTTGTAAAAACTTTGTAGATAGATTTTCAAATATATGCAATGAATTATTAAGTTCAATTATTTTTTTCAAACAAGATTCAAGAACACATTAGTATTTATATTATGAATTAAATTTAAAAAAAATAAAAGATAAAATATTTGAAATAAAAAGAAATTAAGATCCAATTTTTTTTTAGAATTAAATATTTATTTAAAATACATACATAGATACTATAAGATACAAGTAATTAATTAATTAGTTATAATACTTTTTATCTTCTTTTCTATAATTGTTACAAATTTTTTTATATATTTTTTTATTATTAATATAGTTATTATTATTTAATTTCTTTTATACATGTGATATTAGAATATTTTCTTTAATTCTTTCAATTTTTTAAATAATTATTATACATGAAATATAAATATAGAAGTTCTTTTGAAGTATATTAAATTTTATAGAGTTGTAAGTATATTTAAGATTGCATCAAAGTCTATGTATTTTACGTGATTTTATATTTGAAATTTGAAAGACATAAAAATCTATAAAAAAAATTAATATTTCAATACAAAAAAAAAATTAATAGCTTTAAAAAATTTGAATATATATAAATATTTTTGAGGCAAATTCAATTAGTTACATAAAGGATCAAATAAAAAATAATAAGGTGATTTTTTAAATTTCTATCCTATTAAATAAAAAAATAAAACAAAGGTATTTATGAATTTTAATTAAATTGGAAGTTTAATCAAGAAGAATTTGCTATTGCTTGTTTTATTTTATAGAAGCATAACTAAGAAATTTTCAATTGGCTATACTAATTAATGCATAGAGTATCTTTATTACTACCTAAGGTAGAATTAACAATCTTATTTTTTCAAAATTATTGTATGATATTGTGTAAAAAGATGCCTTTAATTATTTTAAATATAAAATTTAAAGAATGCTTTCTTGACCACTTACAAGAGCCATCAGCCTTGATAATGAGATTGGCTCTTGGATGAAAGAAGGCCATAGATTTAGATTAAGGAACTTAAAAATCAAGGGTGGAGAAGTAGCCACCCTTCTATGAACCTCCACTCAATTGTATAAGTGAGGCTTGGTTTTCCAAGCACTCTCTCTCTCTCTCTCTCTTCTTTTGGGTGAAGGGCGAAGCCATGCCAAAATTTGGCCAAAACCCTTAACTTAATTTTATTTAGATTTGAAATCTCATTTTGAACCTTGTGATTGTGTGTGTATGGATTTTGAATTGTGAATGATGGTCATTAAGTTTTAAAATATGCTTCATTGAGGTAAATAGCTCCTTAGCCTTTCAAATACCCTGGGGGTTTCAAGGACCTCGGATTTTCCTCAATCAGTCACTTAGTTTCTTTTTTTTCAATATAAAATTCTAAATAATTGTAGATGTTGTTGTTAGCTTTCCAACAAGATAATACTCGCTTGATTTGGAGTAAGAAGGTATTTTTGGTGAATTTTTGAGTGTAAGGGAGTCGACTGCCTTTGCAGTATGAATCAATCGAGTTCTGAAAGGCATTTCTCAGTGCTTAATAATTGGATTTATTTGAAATTCTGGGGGCATCAAGATTTATAAGCTAAGCTCTAAAAGGTACAATTTTTGTTGGATTTGAAGACAATCTGAATTTTTAGTGAATTTCTAAGTGAAGAGGGTTGGTTGCCATGGTAGTTTGGATCACTCAACTTCAAAGGAGGAATTCTTACGAATGGATCATTAGATTGCAACAAAAATTATTAGATCAAGAGCGTCTTTAAGTTAGCCTTGCAACAAGCTAAGAATCATTGAAATCAAAGCTGATTAAAAATTTTGGCGAATTCTGAAGTAGAAGGGGGTCGCTGCCTTCAATCCTTGCATGTTGTTAAGGTACCTTCACTTTCACCTCTCTTACTTTATTTTTACTATCATTTTCACATTGACTTGTAATCTCCACATTTCACCTTTTGGCTAATAAATTTTAACTTTAACTTTTAACCTTTAATATTCTCACTTTAACTTTTAATTTTAACTTTTAATTTTAACTTTTAATTTTAACTTTTAATTTTAACTCTTAAATTTAACTCTTAAATTTAACTTTTAATTTTAACTCAAACTGAATTTTTAATTTTAACTTATTAACTAAACTTTTTAATTTTTAATTTTAACTTAACCTTTTAATTTTAACTTTTAACTTAACTTTTAATTCAAACTTAATTTTTTATTGCTACAGTGAATTAATAGTTATAATTTAGTTAATTATTTTTACTATGTTTGCATAATAAATTTCATTTAAAATTTTAATTTAATATTGGTAACTATTACTTGGAAGGCATTAATTTGAATTGAACTACAAACATCCACATTTAAATTAACTCAACAATTTTACAATTGAGAGTCCCTCTATTCTACCCCCTGAACCTATTGTATGGCATCAATTTAATGAGTGGTGAATTTGGGGCTCACAACTTGTAATGCCACTAACTAGCCACCATATTTAATAAATTATGAGCTTCAGTTACATAAGTAAAGACTAGAATCTTTAGCTCAATAACAAAGACTATAATCTTGTCTCAAGAATATTGCAATGAGATGGTTGAAATAGATTTCTTGTAAACCAAAGCCAATTCTACAATATTTGCAATTTATTTAGATTATTACAAGATTCAATTGCATTGCATATCTCATGCATGCAATCAATACACATGTATTGTTAAGATTAAGGTGGCATTCCAAGATATAAGCCATAATGGCATAATTAAGCATCAAAGCTACATACGTGGTGGTAGCCATAGTATCACAAGAATTAATGTTCCAACAAACACTATTAAAAGATCTTAGATAAAGTGTATTTTACCAGTTTTGAATTATTATAAAATTCAATTATAGATTATCATGACTTGCAATCCATAATTCTATAATAATACAAATTACTTTAACATAAAATACTACCATATTTTTATAAAAATAAAGACCAATAAATTTATAATAAAATTTGAATCTTAAAAAAAAAAAAAAAAAAAACAATATGTTAACAAAGCTATTGATTAAAATAAAGACCAATAAATTTATAATAAAATTTGATTCTAAAAAATAAAAAAACAATATATTAACAAAGCTATTGATTAAACCAAAACACTTTATCTTTGTTAGTAATATGATTCCTATCAACAATTTTTAAGAATATTAAAATCAGGGTAACCAAGAGAAGAGTGAGGTGTTAAAATTATCTAAATACCTACATTAAATACGTGGATATTATTAAACATAGGTGTGAGTAATTGAATTAACTCATTGGTTGGTAGTTACATGTGAATTACATGCGACTATTGTTAAGAATACAAGTTTTGTCTAATAAGAATAGAGAGTCTTAAAAAGTGGGACTTCTCTAGATTGACCAAGTAGTTTGTGATTCTAAGTGTTAAGGTTTGTCTAGCCAATTATTAACAAGTAGTGTTAAGAATACAAATTTAACCTAATAGAAGTAGACAAAGTCATAATAAATGGGATTTATGTATATTGACCAAGTAGTTTTTGATTCTAAGCAGTTAGCTTTTCCTAGCCAATTATTGGTAATTTAGTACAAAATTTAGTTGTAGAAGAAAAAATAAAGTCATTTTGAGGGTTTTTTGGGTTCTATCAACAGAAATTATTGCATCTATTTTATTAGGAAAAAAACATTTGCCATGTTGCTAGACTAATGGCCATGCCACCTCATCTCTGACCATATCCATTGAAACAATGGCCATAGCTACTACTCCAATATGTTCTTTTAACTTGACTCTATACAATAAAATCCAATTTGTAACCCCAAACCTGAGTTATTAATCATTGAGTAGATAGAATCATAGGGTTGAACAATGCTAGGCTGGCTCATACAAATGGTCATCAAATTTATTTAATCACCATTTATTTAAATAAATTTTTACAATTATTTTAAACTTATTTTTATAAAAAGAGATTTTAGATTTGAACCAAATTCTTTTATGTAATTTTTAAAATATAGTCAATATAATTATTATTAGTTTATTTATATTCTAAAAAACAAATCTATAAAAATCTATTATAAAAAATTAAAATTAATCTATATAATCTTTCAATTAATATATATCTATATATATATATATATATATATATACAAAATATATAGTGATTTATAAAATTATACATAAAATTAAAAAAATAAATTTTAAAGTGTTAAAAAATTATTGATTTAATTTTTTAAAATTTGATCATTTAAATCATTTTTATAAAAAAATTAAAATATTAATTTAATTTAAAAAATAATCTTCTTTTTGGTAGTTTAAAGTTTTTAAAAAATAAACAGTATTTATTTAAAACAAAGAAAGATATTTATATATAATTATAAATTCAAGCATTACATATTAATATTTTTAAAAAAAAATTAAAATCTGGTATCTATAAAATATTATATGTATATATATATATATATATATATATATACATACATGTAAACAAAAAAATCAGTATTTGAGAAAAAAAATAAAAATCCATATATTTGATAAGTATAAAATATATAAATATAAAATCATTGTTTATCTTTATTTTAGATTTCAATTAAGTTTAAAATATTTTAATTTTTCTTGCTTAATTTGATAGCAAATATTTTTTAAGTTATTTTTTTGATAAAAAAGATCAAATCTAAGAATAATTATTTAAGAATAGAGAGTGATTTCTCAAATTACTTTAATATGAATGAAATAAAAAAATACATTAAAAACACACTAGCAAAAATTAAACTAAGGATATATAGGACATAGAGCATACATTCTACCACCTATGAAATTTTAATATCAATGATCTTTAAGTAATTTTGTATTTCTCAAAAGAAAAATTTGGCCTCAATAACAAGCAAGCATCAAGTAAAGAAGTTCAAATTTTGTATCCAAATTTGGTCAGTTATATATAAAAATTTGTAAGAAAATATTTATCCATAAACCAAGTCTAAGAGTTAGTCTATAAAAGCCATTTTAAGAAGTAATTGTTACAATGGCCTTGTAATCTCTTAAGTCAAATTTCTCCTTTTTACAATCAATCAACTTAAGGTATTGTTTATAATTTCATTTTTTGCCTTGTAATAATGAATTTCTTTGATGGTCCTTCATTATAAAATTATTTATTTGTTTACAACTAACATATTAACAAGATTGGTACATTTAGAATTTTCTTAATAATTTGTAGACTTCCTCTATGTATAATGTGAATGATGTTAAAACCCAAAAATCAACTTTAAAAATTCAGCCATTTATAACCATTTTTTGGAAAAGAGTACACAATAAGTTGAAATAATTATCATTCACGATTTAAATAGATGTAATAACTATTAAAAAAATGAAGCTAAACAAATACATTAAACTACCCAAAATGACAATTTTTTTAAAAGAAAGGAAAAGGAAGCTTGATGCCAAGAGGTTGGTTGTTTGATTACCAGTTTCAAAATTCTTGACCTTGCATAACAGATAACAACTCTATGTTATAACTTTTATTTTTAAGTTGTTATTTTTTTACTATTACAGTGATTGTCTATAGTGGTCGTCGTCGTCCATCACCAGAATTCCCTCACCGTGTCGATCAGACTCCACCACCGCAATCTCCGGCTCCGATCTGAATTGTCTAGAATTAAACGTGTGCTCGTGAATCGGGATGGATCCCCTGCAGCACAATTACACATGTCTGCTCCGCAACAGCCGGCGTGATTGTGGAGCTCATTGGGGTCCGAACCCATGAGGATGCGGATCTGTTTTGTTTTTGTTTTTGTGATTTTTATTCTTTATTTTAAAAAGAATTTCAGTCAGGATCTAGCATCGTGTCGCGGCATTATGACGATCATCGGGTCTCGCGTTCCTGGCGAACTGGTCCTGGCTCATGATTCTTGTGTGTTTGTGACTTTTATTTTTATTTTCATTGAGCAGATCTGGCTGCAAAAACCTCACCGAAGCGTGTGGGGATTTCACCTTTACATTGTGATTTTGAGTTATTGTGTGTATATATCGCGTTGAGACATCGTGTTGCCAACTTTTTTGAGTATGATGAGGCGAGAGTGTTGGTGAAAATCTGACCTCAGTCGGCTCTTGAAATCACCCTCTTCTAATTCGGTCTCTTGAGTTCAACTCATTTGGTGCCTTCATGTTTTATCCTAATTTGCTAATTTATGCATATTTCGTTATATTTCGTTATGTTGGTGGTGATTCTACATACTTATTTGTTTACAGTGATTGTAAAGAATAAGTGAATTTAAAGATCTGAATGTTTGAGAATTCCTAAACAATTTTTTCACAATTATTTAGAAAGTCCTAAAAGTTTGTTGAAGAATCCAAATAACACAATTAAAATGAATCATAAGATGATAAAACATTACATGTTTAATGAAAAAATACTTATTTTTATAGCTAATATATAAACATTAAATGTCCTGATTTAGCTTGGACACAATATTTTGTTTGCATTTTTTTAAAAAATGGGCAATATATTCATAATAGACAAATCAATTAAAAGAAGGTATGTTTTTGGTTAAAATAAGAAATTAAAAAATATCATTAGAAAACTACAAATATTTAATCCATGTAGCTTGTTTATAGGTGCATGCACAATATGTAAAGTTAATTATGAATTTTTATTCCTTTGCTACATCTATAATACAAAATTCATCTCAAATTTCCACATGAGTAATTTTTATAAATGTACTTAATGCATTTATGGATGTTGACAAATCTATGGCAAATGGCATTAATATATAAAACAGTAAATATAAAATATCTAATAATTTAATTTCTAAATTTGATATTATAATTTATTTTTTAAAAAATCACACTTATTTTTAGTCATTATCTCTATTATAGGTGAAACAAAAGAATATTTTTATTTATTAAAATTTTCTACCAATTAAATATTAATATATTTTTAGCAAATTTTATTAGAGATTGTTTCTTTGATTACAACAATAAAACTTTAAAATTAATATGAAAAACATAATAACAAAGATATAAGAAAAGATAATAATTTTTTTAAATGGATTGACTTTGGTCATAATAAAAATTTAAAAAGACCAATTTATTTCAATTATAAAATAACATATATACACAACTTAGGCACAAAAAAAAAATTACGAAAGATTTTTGTTCATAAATGCAATTAAAAAAGGAAACATAATCTAGGTATATATTAAAAATAAGATGCATAAATTAAAGAATATAACAAATTTACAATTAATGCCAATAGAAGATGAAAAAAACAAGATGTATAAGATAAGAAGAGTAATAAATCTTTAATTAAATATAGTAGCAATTGGCAAGATTATGATCTTGTAAATAAACTTCATAGGAAATAATAATAAGAAATTTATGCATAAAATATTTAATTTAAATACAAAAAAATATAAAATATTAACAATAGTCAAACCAAGATACAATTAGAAGCTTATAATCAAACAACCAAGACGATAAATACATAGCTATTCAATAGATGCAAAATAATAGTAATATATTTAATAATTAATAGTAATCAAAGCATATTGTCTTTTCAAAGAAAGAATATACTTTTTGAAAAAAATAAACAAAAAATAAATAAATAAAATATATTTATAATTTAAAGAATAAAAAAATATTATATTTAGGTATAAATAGAAGCAAAAGAATAGCATTATTTATTTAAATTATATTATATTAAAGAATAGGAACAATTCAATTTATTGAAATATTGTTAAAATTAGTGTATCTTTAAAAATATAAAAAAAATAAAATTTATTTAGAAATATAAACTATAATAAAAGAATTATATAATATTATAAATACTACGGATAATAATAAAGATCAATATTAGATAACATATATATTAAATATTTTTAATAATTATAATATATTATTAAATAAAAATATTTCTTTTTATAACAGATCTTTAATAAGAGGAGATTTTATTAAAGCTATTATTTGAAGATCAATAAAAACATTACTTAAAAAAAATTTAATAACATCTATATGATAATATATATATTATTTTGACAACTTGTAATAAATATAAAGTAGATTAATGTTGCACTCATCAACGAGTTTTTCTACAAATTACAATATGATATAAAAAATTTAATGTTGAACTTACTTAATCTTTAAACATTGAATCAAACAATTTACTTTGATGTAAAGTATGACAATCAGCTTTTTGAATTTTGATCTAAGAGTTGTATAAGTGGGCTTCAACATTTAATAATTCATTTGCAAGACTAATATCTACTCACTACATATATTTGAAAGTAATAGATATGCAAATTAATGCAATATGTTTTAAACTTCTTCTAAGTAAAAAAAAGACATGTTGTTATTAAAGAAGAATATGCTTTTATTATGGAGAATTTAAAAATACTACTTAACATTGTCTAAAGAAGCAATGTAACCACAAAATAAAAAATATGGTTGGTAAAAAAGAAAATATATTCAAAAATAAATTTATTTAATTAAAAAAATAATTGTATTGCTTAAATCTTATACAAAACATAGTAAAGGATTTATTTTCTTCTTAATATCCACTCCTTGTTTTATAATAAATATTTTTTTTAGGATCTAAAAATCTCAAAGCTTGTGTATTATTAGATTTAGGAGCTTCAATTTTTTTTTAGATGAAGATTTTTTTAAAAGATATAAAATAATTTTAATTAAAAAAATTAAACATATGTAGAAGTCATGGGTGGTTTTTTTATTATAATATAGAAATATTATTTATTAAATCCTTCTTATAGATGTAGCAAAATATGGTCATAAAAACTTAGTAAAATTTAATATAATTAGATCTACAACTAATTCATTCATTTTAAGTTTATTTTTGCTAAAAACATATAATCTTTGAATAGATTAATTTTTTTATAGTTTTGATTTTTTAAAAAAATATAATTAAGAATTTTATTAGCAAATAAAAATTCATGAGTTTAATACAACCAAACTCTTATTTATAGATGCAAATGCTTTTATATATATTAACAAAAAAAAAAAAAACAAAAAAAAAAATCATCTTTTGATATTTATGCCACATTCATTTTTAATAATAAAAAGACTTCATCTAACATTCCAATCCAATATTAAGATATTCAAAAAAAATTTGAAAAAAAATGAATATATTCTTCTACAACATTATCTTTATAATAATTTAATTGATCTTTAAAAGAAAGTTCAACCTCCATTTGGAATAATCTATAATTAATCATAAAATGAGTTAGTTAAACTCAAGGAATAAAGTAATAAATATATGGCAACAAACTTCATATCTAATTTAAAATCTCTAGAGGAAAGATGGATCATTGTAGATGTCTATGAATTCTTGAAGACTATCATGGATATACATATTTATTCTAATATTTATCTATATAATTAAGTATAAATGAATAAAAGTAGATATATATTATGATATTTTTTAAAAATGCTTCCTAAAAGCTTCATAGATGCTGCTTTGACTTTATATATATTTGTAGTTGATTAATAGGTTAAAAACTTGGTCAACAAGTTAACAATATATTAATAGCTTACAAAATAAGTTAACTATGTGGTATACATATAAAAAAAAATTCTTCCAAGTTAAGATATGTATTTTACAAAGTCAAAATATTTTGAAGGTCCTTTCAAATATTGCCACATAGCTCCTAGTTAAGAGTATTTATGGAGGCAAGAATGAAGCCTTCTTCACTCTTGTGAATGCCTTTTAAGGACCAAGTTTGTTTCAAGTTTTTTTAAGTCTTCTTGTCTTTGGCAATAGCCATTCTAGTTTAATACTATATCATCTTTGGCTGATTTTTTAGTCTTTTAAAGTGATACAAGAGTGTTTTAATATTTTAATTCTTTGAGGTTCATGTCCTTGACAGTTTTGACAAGAGTGCTAACTTATTGTTCTTGTCTTATTTTAAAAGTGAGTGGATTAGTCCACTTCTATTATTGTATTTTAAAGATTGTAGATTATCTACCTTTAAATAAATAATTTAATTTTTTAATAAATTTTTTTTTTCTTAAAAAGAAAAAATTACGTATTTTGTGGAAATTTTCATATGATATTAGAAGTTATAGATTATCTTCCCCTAATTTAACTTATGGATTTGTCAAGTCATTTGAAATAGAAGGAAAAATCATGGATGTTATATTTGGTAGAAGTAAGAATAGATTTATAACTATTGCAAATCTTCACAAACTTATAAACATTTTTAGAATAGAAATTTCATACATCATTAGCAGCTACCACAAAAATATTAATCCTATGCCTATGAAAGAAGTTTAAAATCTATGTCAAGATATTTTCCAGTTGAAGGAAGCAAGTAGATCAACTTCGCAACCAAATCTGAGAAGTTTTGCTCCTACAAGTACAATGGCGACATGGATTAGTATGCTTGATAAATTTGATGCAACAAGATCAAAATTTTGAAGATTTTTGCAACAAGTCAATTTCTATCAAAGATTGTATTCTTTCCAATATCTTCATGGATTTACTCAAGTTAGATTCATAGATACACTTCTATCTAAAAGAGCTCTGTTTTAATTTGTACTGTTAATTAAAAAAAGATTCATGATTCTTTTATGATTTGAATTCATTCATAAAAGTATTTATGACTAAATTTAGAGATAGTAGTTGAGAAAGTATAATAAAGACCAAACTCTTATCTTTACAACAATGATCAAGGTAAGCTACCATATATGCTATTGAATTCCAAAACCTTACTTGTAACATGGATTGGAATAATAAAGCCCTTTGTAGAAGGGATAGAAATTTGTTTTTGTAAGTTATTAGTAAAGTAGATTAATTATTCCTAGGATAGTCAATTCAGTGGGATGGGTGATTGAATTAGTTGTAAAAAATAATTAAGTAGGGAATGATGGTTAAAATCTAAAATTTTAGAAGTAAAGCATAAGTAAGTTGAAGAAGATATTGTAAATGCCAGACTAAAATAGTCATGAACCGGGGTAAGTTTGATGCTACTTCTTTGTTTCTTCGTTGTTAAAGAGTAATGGATAGTTTTTGAATATTGAAAAATGAATCTATGGAATAAATCAAAGATTGATTGATGAGTTATTGATTATATAATTGGAGTACTTTGTGATTGAATTATATAGGAAGTTATTGGAAGATTAATTATGGATGGAAGATTATGATTGTTGTTTATTGAGAGTTGTGTGTGTTTTGACAGAAGAAGTCTGTGATTACAAAAATTATGTGAATCCAAATTGATTGGAGTGAAGTGTGTTATTTCTAGTGTTGGATGGAATTTATGTATTTTGAGCGGTCTTTTGAGAGTGCAAGATTGCACATTATTGTTGCAAGTTGATAAAAGAATATTGTTATTGGGAGAAATTATTATAGTATTTTTTGATGTTTTAGTGGTTTGAATTATGATTAATTGTATGACCCTAATATATAAGTTCAAAAGATAGTCTTTTTTTATGTTCAAATCTCCCTCTACGAATTTATTTTGAAAAGAATTTATAAAATAAGTAAAATGATAACCATATTTTGGCAACGCTCCTAGGAAACAACAATAATATTGAATGTTAGGAAATAATGGCCAAATGAGTAGTTTTGGATGTTGCGGAAAGAGGCTATAAAATTAAAATTGGTTCAAAAGTAAAGAAAATTGTATAGTTAGATGAAAGATAGGAAGCAAATTCAATATTTTATATAATGAAAGTTTATGGTTATTAAGAATGAAAACATTGCAGTAAAGAAAATATGCCAGTCAAAAGAAAGATAAGAGAGAGCGCAAAGAAGAAATTTTTTGCAAAAAGAGCAAGAATGTAAGTTAAAAAAGAAGCGTCGACAAAGCTGGATTAAACCATGATTGCATGCATGTCGTCAAAGTTGGATTAAGCCATGGTTGCATGCCTTTCGGCATATTTGAGCATATTTAGAAGGTGATTGAGCTCTAATATTGCAGACATATATACTGTTAAAAAAATTGCCAAAAGCACTCTCAGGAAATTTTATCAATAGCCTAGTGTATTTCTTGAGCTCTTTAACTGCAAGTGAAGGAAACATAGAAGAATTGGATACTCCATTGGATACCTTCCCAATAGCAAAAACTATTGATTCTGTCAAAATTGGTTCCGTAAAATGGCATAAATTGCTTGCCAATAAAGGCCAATTCAACGTATTTCAAAATCCATCATTTTCACCTCCAATTCAACTGATAAACTTACGCAGAGATAATAATAACAAATTGAAGAGGTCAAAAAATTAAAAAAAGATAATTGAGGAAGGCAATGGTAATTTTAATAAGAAATTTAGTAGCACATAGTTTTCTTCAATGACAATGCGTGGTCGAGCAGTTCTAATAGCAGTTCAAATGGGTGATGTGGATGATTGCACAATTAGCATGGCTCCATTACTTATTTTTAGGGGCTTGCTAGGTGTAGATCTAGATCAACACTTATCTCAGTTTCTGACTGTATGTATAGCCAATAATGGCAGAATTGAATATATTTGATTACGATAGCTACCAACGACCTTAAAAGATATGATGTTTGAATGGTAGAATTGTCAAATCATGGATCAATTTCTTGATTGAAAAACATTGAAGAATGCATTTTTAATCCATTTTTGCCCAAGTGGTTTTGAGGATCGACTTCGAGAAAAATTAATGAATAACAAAATGAGTCCAAGAGAGGTAGTGGAATCATATTATGGCTATGTGGTAGATATACTCTGCAAGTGGCCAAATCATCAAATTCGAGAGGCTTTTGTATTGTCCATATTAATCAATGGATTGCATCCACTCAAACTAAAAATATTTGTAAAAGAGGCTCAATCAAATAAAGTAATTACATCTCTTAATTGAGCCAAGGTTTTGAAAAGATGCCATTATGATAAATTTTTAACTAAGGGAGCTACTATAGTTCTAGTTCAAGGAGGTTATTAAATCTCGGCATGGAATATAGTAGTGGTTAGTTATCCGAGAATGTTCGATATGAGGACCAATTCAGGTGTCAATACACAGGGAATAGTTAATGTCACTCCATTGTCATGTTGTAACATAACTATATGGTGAAAGATGATAATATGGATCTTATTATAGAAGAGCCAAGTTAAAAGAAAAGGTAGAAAAATATGGATAAAAGATAGGAAGATAGTCAAACTTTTAGTAGTAATGCTATCCTTTTAGAATAAATAGCTTCTACTTATTTTGTAGGGCCAAAAATAAGGAAAAGTAAGGTAGATTGGAAAAATAAATAATATAGACATCTTTAGAAGGAATTTAAGAGTAAATTCTAGTAAAAATTACTTAAATAAACTAGATGTTGATATCCGGAGAAGGCCGATTATGAACTAGGGTCGAAATCAGATCCTGAGGCACAAAACCGAGTCTCGACAACGACTTCGAGACTCTTTGGCAGATCAAAGAGTGGGGTTTGAGAGAAGATTGAATAGAGTTTCTATAGGCATTAATTTTGGATGATTTGGAGTTGATATGACTTTGTAAGAGCTTTGCAAAGTCAAGGTTTGTTTGAGATGACTTGGATTTTTTGAAATAAAATAGGGTTTACGTTTTGGGTGACTATATGAGTTTTATAATAGATCTATGGATAAAATTTTGTAGATTTATGGTTATAGTTATGTTTAATATGTGTTGTGAATTTGAGCTCGATCTAACAATTGAATTGAGGAATATTGAGGTTTAAATGGGTCAAAGTCTCAAAAAAAAGAATTTTAGGTCTAGTAGGGGTTTTTAAGATTTCTTGCAATCTACTAGTTGAATTAGAGTGAAACTTATGTGAGAGAATATTAGACTTGATTTTCTATGTGTGTAAGAATTTTGAAATCAATCGAACGGTGCAAAGGAGAGATATTGGCTCTGGAAGATTGGCATTAAGATTGGAGAAGGAGGCCGGTCAATATCCATGCACATTTTTGAGGTTATCGTAAATTTGGTAACTCCGATCCTTTTAAATTTTTTTGTGCTTATTTTTAACTTATTTTTTAGAAGTGTGAAAAATTTGAATTAAGATCAACAATTTCTTCATTAGTTATTGAGGTTTAAATTTGTTATAGGAATTACTAGGATTTGGTTTAGGATTTGGTTAAGGTTTGGTTTAGGGTTTAGGGTTTGGAATAGGATTTGATTTAGGGTTTAAGATTTGATTTAGGATTTGGGGTTTAGGATTTATTTAGGATTTAGAATTTGGATTAGGATTTGATTTAGGGTTTAAGGTTTGATTTAGGGTTTGGAGTTTAAGATTTATTTAGGATTTAGGGTTTGGATTAGGGTTTGATTTAGGATTTAGGATTTAGTTTAGGATTTGGGATTTAGGATTTATTTAGGATTTAGGGTTTGGTTAGGGTTTGGTTTAGGATTTAGAATTTGGATTAAGATTTGGTTACGATTTGATTTAGGATTAGGGTTTGGTTTAGGATTTGATTTAGGATTTGGTTGGAGTTTGGTTTAAGGTTTGTTTAGGGTTTGATTTAGGATTTAGGATATTATTAAGATTTAAGATTCAATTAGTTTTGGCCTAAAGTTTGAATGAAGTTCAATAAGATTTTAACTAGAATTAAATTAAGATTGAGTTGAGATGTATTTGAGTGATATTTGTAATCCTTCTAATATTTCTTTAAGAATTCTTATTGATTGTTTGAAATTTTCTTTAAGGTTTTTTGAATTTGATTAAGCTTGCTTAGCATTATTATAGTCTAATTAGAGCATTATTAGTATTCTATTAGAATTAAGATTTTGTTCTTGTAATTTCCATTCTTCCTTCCACAATCAGGTGCCCGGAGCATTCTCAAGCAAGACTTCACGTATTATGATACCATTGCAAGCTATACCACCAAGCATGGCAACATCGCAGTCTCCATACTTCTCTTATCAACAGTAACCATTGACTACGATAGATTTGCCAATAGAATCAGCTCCGAAGGATTCTAATGAAACCTTATTAAATTAAATTTGACTAAGAAATTAAATTTGACTAAAAAATGGAAGTTATTAAATTTTACTAAAAAAATAGAAGTTATTAAATTTGACTAAGAAAATGGAAGAAATAGCAGTCAATATGATAGAATAAAGAAAAGAGGCAAAAATCTACTAATACTAGACCCAATGTATGGTGCAGTAATTGAAAGGGCCAAGGTCATTGGTGATAGAATGCCCCTCTCCTCCACAAATAATGGTGCAATATATATTCTATGGAAGAAAGTATTTGGCAACTAATTATTGGAATTGGAAAAAGCAACAATAGTTTGGTCATCAGACCATGATCCTACCTACTCAATGGGATATCAATTAAGTTCAAATAGAAAATACGTTTAGCTAGAACGGGATTCATTCAAATAGGCAAAATTGAGCTTTTAATAACTTTTAAGGTCCAAATTAAAATCCAAATTTTGCATCAAATTCCTATAATTATGTGAAAGAAGAGCTAAGTTATCAACAATATTTTCCATCAAGGTAATCGATTCCACTTTCTTCTATATGAACAGGACAATTGGAATCATTTATCAGTTCAATTTAGAATAAGCCCAGCCGATATATACTGATGGACACACCCAATATGCTTGATGGAGGTAGAAAAAGACCACTTTGTTGTTACCATTGCAAACAGATTGGTCATTATGCTAGTGAATATCTTAATCCAAGAGCCAATAATAACTATGCTCCAGTTTGTGGAAATTGTAAGCAGTCAGGGCATACATATTAGTAGTGTAGTACTCCATTTAATTTCAACAACTATGATTAACAGATCCAACTATAAAGTAAGATTGAAGATGATAATTGAGGTCTCCAAGATTCCTCGATAAATTTGATGGAATGTGTCCAAGCAGTACTTTCAAGAGCTAGCAAAATGATAAAGAACCAATTCAACACTTCAATGAACTAGTTGCGAAGGACCAATTCAATCCAATTATAGAGACATAAAATCCAGTTCCTGTAATGGACATCTTGTTAATGATGAAACTTGGTCCATCTACGTAAACCAATGAGGTCTCAACCACTGAGGTCTTGGCTTAGTTTACACTAGTTCTATCCTCTGTGCAGTTCTAGGAGACGTCTTATCCATTAAAAGATCTTCTGGTAGATAGACATTCCTCAAAAGCTCTTTCAGCTCTTTCAATTCCGAGTCTACGAAAGTCAACTATATTATTTCAAGGAATAAAGTTGAAACAAATAAAAAAAAAGCAAATATTAGAAATTTCTTTAAACATGGAGCCTTATAACATTCTGAAAGATCTGGATGCTATTCAGCCTTCTATTTCAATGAAATAACTTCTAGCAATAGCACCAGAGTGTCATTTTATATTGAATTCATTATTAATTCGGTGTATGCAACACAACAAAGAAGTTCATGATATTAGTTTGAACCCTGACCTAGGCGTGCCAACTATCGACTTATCAATAAATAACATTATGATTTTTGGAGTTTAAGTAGATGTTGGCTCCAACGTCAATTTAATGAATGCATATACAATGGATGCTTTGGACTTAGCACATTTAATACCCACGACATTAGTATTACGGATGGTAGATCATAGCCGGGTTAAATCCATGAATATTTTGTAAAATATTCAAATCATAATTATCGGTATTGAATACAAAATAGACTATATTATTTTTTGGTTACAACGTTTAACTTTATCATATCCGATTTTATTGGAACAACCTTGGCTTTATCAAGCAAAAGCCAAGAATGATTAAGGTTGTGGTACTTTGACAAACAGAAAAGGCGGCGACAAGATGGTGTTACAAATGTAACTAATACACTATCATGAGGAATCTCAAATGTCAGCATTTGAATTAATATTTGATGATGAATTCAGTTTTGATGAAGATGCCGTCTTACCGAAAGAGGGAACATCCTTTAATTCAACTCAGCATCATGGGATAGTATATCAATGTGGAGGACCGGGAGAATATTTGATATATTCACCAAATATAGAAAATTTTGATCATGTTATTATAGATTAGATGACCAAACATGATGTATACCAAATCAGTGTATTGGAATCAGAATTGAGTATCTCTACTATGTCGGACTTGGTGAATGAATCAGAAGTAGTGAGGGAGTTGAAACAAGAAAATGCATCTGAACCTTTATGTCAAGTTATTAATTTAGCAATAAATAAAATGCCTTAGATAATTAAAATTTACAAAAGTATTGAAGATCATGAGTTGACATGTTGAAAAGAATTTTTCATTCTCCATAAATCTGCTTTTGCTTGGACTTATGCTCATTTGAAAGGTATCCCTCTAGAAGTCTATGAGCATCACATCATTTTGGACGAGAATGCTAAACCTATCCATCAGAGACAACACTGACTAAATCTAAAATATTCACTAATGGTGAAAGAAGAATTAGACAAGCTTATTGAAATTGGTTTTATTTATCCGGTACCGAACAATGAGGAAGTTTCTCCAATCGTGATGGTATCAAAGAAGAATGGAAAAATCAAAATTTGCTAGGACTTCTGAAAATTAAATGTGGCTATCAAGAAAGATTACTTTCCAGAACCTTTTACAGATAGTATATTAGACACCGTAGTAAGGCATAAATGTTATTCTTTCTTAGATGGATTTTTTGGTTATAATCAAGTTAAAATTATAAAAAAAGATCAGCTAAAGATCACTTTCACTATGGATTGGAGAACATTTGCTTACTGCATTATGTCGATTGGATTATATAATGTTCTAGTTACATTTCAACGGATGATGACTCAGACATTTCAGGATTATTTATGAATATTTATGGAGATATTTTTAGATGACTTTTGTAGTTTCAGTACAAAATATGATCATTTGAAATACGTAGGCAAATATTTGGATCAATGTACTATATACGAGATATCGTTGAACTCTAATTAATGCCAATTTGGTATTCTGTCTAAAAAATTCTTGAAACACATAGTCTTCAGATATGGTATTGCTACTAATCCAGATAAAGTTCAACACATAATGAACCTGCAAAGACCAGAGACAGTGTCAAGTGTTTGTGGTTTCATTGGCCATATCAGTTATTATTGACAATTTATTCATTCATTTGCAGTCCTCTGTCAACCTCTGACTAATCTTTTAAAGAAACCTTTGTCAGATGGCATCAGTCCAGTTTGGACTAAGGAGTGTAAAGTGGCGTTTGAAGAATTGAAGCAAAATTGGTATTTGCACCAGTATTAGTGGCTCTTTATTAGACAAAGTTATTTCATGTATATGTTGATGCATCCAATATTGCTATTGGATCTGTGTTAAGTCAGAAAGATGAAAAGAGAATAGATCATCTAATATATTATGCTAATCGATAATTGGTGGCTCTCGAACAAAATTATACTACTACTGAACAGGAAGCTTTAGACATGATATATTTGATTAAGAAATTTTGATATTATTTACTAGATTATCCATTCATATTTTATGTGGATCATGGTGCCCTAAAATACATGATTAATAAGCCTTAGTAGAGTGGACGTATTGCCAAATGGATATTACTACTACAAAAATTCAATTTTACTATTATCGTAAGACCTAAGAAGAACCATGCAAATACTGACCATTTATCTCCGTTGTCTAATATCATGGGCAATGAACTTATTCTTGATATACTTCCTGATGTTGATTTATTTGCAATGGATCTGATTTCACCAAAGTATAGTGAAATAATTCAATTTTTGACATTCCAAATATTTCTATGTATATTTAGCGAAAACCTTAAGAAACGTTTAATTTTGAGAAGTGCACCGTATACAATGATTGGTGATGCTTTGTATAAGCAAAGAAAGAATGACATTTTACGATGCTGTATCTTTCAAAGTGAAGTACAATCAATATTAGATGGTTGCCACTTGGATAGTTATCGTGGGTATTTTGTCGGTGATAATACTTCTCGGAAAGCTTTAATGGTCGGATATTGGTGGCCAACAATGTTTTCAGATGCACACTAATATATTTGCCGCTGTGATCTATGTCAAAGAACTAGTCGACCAACTCACACTTTTGCCATGCCATTATTACCAATTTTGGCCCAACCACCATTTAAAAAATAGGGAATTAATTTTGTTGGACCAATTGCACTAGCGTCAAGACATAGACAGAAGCAATAGATTTTAGTCGCCATAGACTATGTAACCAAATGGACAGAGGCTGTTGCAACATGACATGATAATGCAAACACTATTGCTACTTTTTTATACAAGAATATTATCACTCGATTTGGATGTCTGAAACAATTGGTTAGTAATCGAGGAACCCATTTCATTAATTCTATAATTGTAGCTTTGACGGATATGTACAAGATCAAGCATAGGAAAATAACTCCATATCATCCTAGAGCCAATGGACAAACAAAAAAGACCAATGGTATTTTATGCAAGACTATTTTGGAGGCGAGCACGGATTGTGATATTAAATTATTTGAAGCCTTATGGCCATATTGTATAGTGTATAAAGTGACAACCAATTCTATCTCATTCAAATTGATTTACGGGCAAGAAGTGCTCTTATCTATCAAATTAAAAGTCCACAGTTTACGAATTGCAGTGGATGAATGACTGAATGATAAAGAATTTGTTAACTACCAGTTGGCAAAATTGAAAGAATTGGATGAAATTTGAGCTACTGCTCTTTTAAGGATGGAAGCTACCCAGTAACGACAAAGGAGTTACTATGATAGTAAATTGCGACATGAAAATTTTATGCCCAATGATTTGATCTTAATTTATGATAGTGGTTTTAATACTTTTCTAGGAAAATCTGAAGCCTGATGGCATGATCTATAATGGGTGATTGAAGGATTTTCCAATAGATTAGTCCAATTGGAAGATTTTATAGGCTATCAATTCAGTATACGTATTAATGGGAATCGATTACAGCTATATTATATTTAAAATTTGGGACGGGTTTCAATTTTTTTCTTGGAGCTATACTTATTGATATAAGTGGACTAGGGTGTAGAGGCAGCTGAAAGGATAGATAGAGATGTAATTAGTCATAGATCAGATGGAACGCCAGAAAAAATGGACAATATGGCTAATATATTGTCGTTATCACAAATAGGTAAAAAAATAGGAGTGGAGCAACCATTCAAGGTGATTCTTTGGTGTCACATTCTTTTATTTATTTATTTTTGTATTATTATTTCTTGTGTTTTAAGAATACTAGAGAGTAGCATTGATGGTTAGAACTTGGAATCGAGCGTATTACAAGGGCACATTATTGGTATTGATGAGAAGATTCTAAAAAAGGTGTTGTATCTTTCAATTGGAGAGCTTGCAATGGAAACGATGGACTCTAGAGATTACAGCTAAAGAGCATTTTTTTAAAGGTAGAATATCATCATTTGAGAAGAACCAAGGTTGGCAGACAGTTGAAGCAATTATATTAGAGCTCATGGAATAGATGCGCTTTGTGTCAAGGCATTTAGGGTTGTATCAACACATCATGTATATGTCAAGATGGTTAATATTTGCAGCGATGGGAATGCATGACGGGATGGTGTTCAATTGGGTAGCTTATGTAACAACTCATATTCATGTGAAAATGGGAGGCAAACAAAAAATAGGGAAGTTTACAATGTTGCTGTATTTCAACTATGTGTATGCCGTAATTGCATTTACATTGAGACAAGCAATGCTAATAGAAGAGAGAAATGTATCTTTGCTAGTGCCTCAATAAGGTGAACAAAATTAGTGGCACTAACTGCCAATTCAAGAGATGTAGTACACAAAATTGGAGAATCCGGTCATACATTGGCATAGGAGGCAATTCTAGAAGTTGCACCAAAATCAGCTTCGATTCGTATGGCAGTGGAAGAAAAGAATGAAGTCCCAATTTTGTTAGATATCAATCAATTGGTGTTTCCAGAGGGCCGACTACTAGAAGGCATACATCTTAAGAATGCTTTATTGAAGTATATTTTGTAAATATATTATATAGTACGAGCATTGGATGAAGAGGGTAGTATCAAACAGGTTTTGGAGGTAATCAAAAAGATGATATCGGAGCAGAACCAAAGAATTGCAGAGAAAAAATGGATCATCCAAGAAAATACAGAGTCTAAGTTGACATTAAAATGGAGGTTTTTACAGAAATAGGAAGCTTGGATGAAAAAAAAAAATGCATTTTAAAGATCGTGAAAGGTCAACTGGACGAATTGCTCTAAAATTGCTAAACATGGGATTTGGAACAAGAAAAAGTTAGGTGCCAATTACAAACAGAATGGAAAAAGATAGAGCTGTTAGCGCAAAAAAAATCGATATTGAGTGATCAATACAGATGTGAAACGGAGCAGTTGAGGGCTGAAATTGAGGCATTGAACATTGAGGTGACAAAATTGGTAGATGATTTAGTCAATATTGGTCAATCACAAGTAGAAATGATGCTAGTTTCCAAAGTTTCAAAATGGATGATTCAGCATCAACACCAATTGGAATTGAGGGATGCTTAGATCCTAAAATTGGAGGCTCAAGTCCATGAATTGGGTGAGTACAATGAAGACCTTTCAGCCTAGTTGAAGAAGGAGTGGATGAAAAGATTGGAGGAAGATAAAAGTTTACATTTGGAACTAGAATTGGTGGAACCAATAATAGATAATGCAGTAGTTGATCAATTGGGTGGGCCAGAGGGATAGTAATTTGGTAGAATTTTTTTTAGTTTTTTTTTAGATATGTATCAATTTTGTGTTTGCAAGGACGTTGCACAGTTAGGAATGGGGCTATGTAGAAGGGATAGAAATTTTTTTTTGTACAATTTTAGTAAAGTATATTAATCATTCTTAGGATAGTCAATTCAGTAGGATGGATGATTGAATTAATTGTGAAAAATGGTTAGGAAGGGAATGACAGTTAAAATATAAAATTTCAGAAGTAAAGCATAAGTAAGTTGAAGAAGATATTGTAAGGATTAGATTATGATAGTGATGAGCTAGGATAAGCTTGGTGCTACTTCTTAGTTTTTTTGTTGTTGAAGAGTAATGGATAGTTTTTGAATATTAAGAAGTGAATCTGTGGAATAAATCAAAGATTGATTTATGAATTATTGATTATATAATTGGAATATTGTGTGATTGAATTATATGAGAAGTTATCGGAAGATTGATTATAGATGGAAGATTATGATTTTTTTTTATTGAAAGTTGTGTGTATTTCGACAGAAGAAGTCTGTGAATACAAAAATTGTGTCAATCTAGATTGATTAGAATGAAGTTTGTTATTTCTGGTGTTAGATGGAATTTATGTGTTTTGAGCAGTCTTTTGAGAGTACAAGGTTGCATATTATTGTTATCAATTGATGAAGGAATATTGTTATTGGAAGAAAGTATTGTAATATTTCTTGATGTTTTAGTGGTTTGAATTATGATTAATTGTGTGATCTAATGTGTAAGCTCATGCAATAGTCTTTCCTTGTATTCAAATCTCCCTCTACGGATTTATTTTGAAAAAAATTTGTAGAATAAGTAAAATGATAATCACACATTTATCAATCAATTTTAATATGGATTGAAGGATAATATCAAAGATTTATTATTGAAAATTCCAAAAACAAAATCTTTGAAATAATTTATAGCTCAAGTTATTACATGTAATAATTAATTATTTAAAAGGCATTAGGAATAAAGACTTGGCTAAAGATGAATGAGTCAAGTAATGAAAACTACTTCCAAGTTTTCAAAAACTTATTTATCAAGGCCAAAACTAATGCAAATTAATATAATATGTTTTAAATCTCTCATTGAGCAAGAAAAGATTTGATATTATTGGGATAGAGAGAACTTGCTTTAAGAAAGTGTTAGAATTTTACCTCTCATTAATTGCTCAATCAAGTCTGAAGATAAGAAAAATACCAAGTTTATATATAAAATTTTCCCTATAGGAAAAATTACATCAATATATAAGCCCTTAGTACCAAAGATCACCGAAAATGTGATAAAAATATTATAAAACCTTGTACATCCTTAAGGTGTATTTTTCTTGAATTTTAACAGTTCATATTTCATGATTGGATTGTTCAAATAAATCAAAATTTTACACAAAGTACTAATGTACTTTTAAAAACTATCAAAACAAATTTCAATTAAAAATTCATTACAAATCTTGAGATATTGCCAAAATCCTAACAATCGCTTCAAATCTTTGGTTACATATACTTATGTGTAATTTTCTTCATATCTTACAAACTAAGTACTCAAATACCATAAAATTTTGATATATAGATTCTTAACCTAATAATACACTTTCAAAAAAATTGAGTCTAAAATTCATTCAAAAATTCAAGCTATGGTTTCAACCATTACTATCAATAAAATGACTCACTTATTATCTTCAAATTATATATGTTGTCTTTAATGCTTTATAATTCCTTCATAAAAATTTCAAATATAAAAATTCTTTTTCAAAATATATAGATCTTAAAATCACTCCTACGGTCGCACCTTCCAATCTCTAATACTTATCATAAAACTCCTTATATCTTCAAAAGAGTAATATTATGTCTTAGAAAGATACTTTAACTTCAAATGGCTATAACTTCATCACCTTAATTACAAATCCTCTAAAATTTATAAAAAATTATAACCCAAATTCTAAACCTTACAACCTTTGATTTTTATTTTCAAATGCTCCCTCTAAAATTGCCAAAATCCTTGTTATGATCGTGAATAGCCTATTGAATGCCTATTGGACATGGCCTTCAACCAATAAGAATGAAGATCTTTACTTTTTGCCTTCATCCATCTATACCTTGCTTTCATCCTTCTAAATAAGTTTCTTAGAGGTTTGGATCTTCATCTTTAAATTTTATACTAAATATTTAAATCCTATATAATTTAAACACTATAATCAACATAGATAAACCTCAAAATAATTTTTTTCACATCAACTCTCTTTAAATTAATATACTAATCACTCTAATGCACATCAATATTTATAAATATATTATATATTTTAGTTTATTTTTACATACTTTAAAAATTTATAATACAACAATGTCATAAAAAAGATTTATACTTATATTATAGAGAAGTTAAGCATACTACTCAATATTATTCAAAGAAACAATTATCAAGGACATGAATTGAAAAAAATGCATAAACGTGGAAAATCTATGTCAAAAGAAAAGTTACAAAATAAAAATAAAGTAGTACGTATATTAAAAAGAAATTGTAATGGCTATTGCCAAAAAATAAGGAAACTAGAGACTCTAGAATCTAGATTAGAAGCAAAAAAAGAAATTGATAAGAATAAAGGAGGCCTCATTCTTGCCTCTATATATACTATCTACGTAGAATTTATGTAGCAACATTCTATAGGACTTCCAAAAACTTTTTGACTTTGTATAACACATATTTTGACTTGTAAAATAAGTTTTTTATATGATTATTACATAGTTAGCTTGTTTTATTAGCTACCAATACATATGGTATATAGATAGCTTGTTAATCAAGTTTCTAACCTATCAATCAACTACAAACATATGTAAAGTCAAAACAATATTTAAAAAGCTTCTAAGATGGTTTTATGAAATTAAACTACTTTTATCTAATTCTACCTATCTAGGTAACAATTATAATAGCTACATATCTATGACATTATCCCTTCTTCTAGAAACAAATTCCACAAGGAACGATGATCATATATTAATGAAGTCTAAGATGCAATAAATTATATTTATCACATATTTTTATTTTTCTTTCCTTTGAAGATAGTTGATAGGTCCTCTTACCCATTAATAATGTCTTATTTTAAGGCAAGAAGATGATCCTGTAATTTAATCATTGTTAAAACCTTTGTAACTTTTTTCAAACAAAATATTTGTAATACTATCAGAAGTTGTGCCTACCTCTAATAAAATCACCAAATATCAAGAGTCTTTTTTGAGGTTGTGATATCAAATGCATTGTATCTTGCCATCTATTCGAAGAAGAATATGTTTATTTTTGAAGGTCTTTATCTCTATTATGTTATTTTAAAGGCTGTGATAATTGTAATGTCTTATTTGATAAGTCAACAAATAATGGCTCTTGAATTGAATCTGTTGGTTGTTGATTTTCTATCTCTATAATACCACAATTATACAAAAATTACAAACAAAGATAGAAGATAGAATGTAATTTTTTTTTAATTATATTTCATTTATAGGAAAGGTTTGCTATTCTTCATCTTGATTTTAATGGATGTAATTGATAAAAATCCTCTATTATCTTTATTGTATTTGCAAGATTCTTTGTTGGTTCCTATATATGTTCGCTAATATCATATCTACACCAATAAACAAGATATTCTAATTTATTTTGGTGCCGCCTTAAATCTAGAACTTCTTCCATCTCAAACTCCTCATTATTATCTATTCTTATAGGTGTTATGGACATACACATGTAAGCCAATAATTACATCTATAAATAGATAGAAATAAGTAAAAGTATATAAAAGTAAGTTAATTCTACAGTATTTGATATGGAGGCTTCTTAGAAGCTTCATAGACATTGCTTTGACTTTATAGGTGTCTTTAATTGACTTTTTGGATTATAAACGTAGTCAACAAGTTGGTGATGTACCACACATATTGTTAGCTTGAAGACCAAGCTAAGTATGTAGTCCACACGTAGAAAAACTCACCTTGTAAGTCAAGACATGTGTCTTACAAAGTCAATACATATTGAAGGTCCTATAGAATGTTGCCATGTAGCCCCTAGTTAGATAGTATATATAGACACAAGAGTGAAGCCCTCTTCACTCTTGTCAACTCCTTTCTTGCTTCTAGTTTAGTTTTAAGGGTGTCTAGTTTTCTTATCTTTTGGCAATAGCCATTCCAGTTTCTATTTTAATATACATATCAAGTTATTTCTATTTTGTCATCTTTCTTTGAAAGAAGTCCCACTTGTTTATTTATCTTTATTATGTTCTTGTCTATGAGAAATTGACAAGAGTACACTTACAATATCAAAGCTTTAACTAATCTTGATTAAGAGTGGATTATCTTTTTTTCTTGATAAGACATAAGCATATTAGAAGTTGCAAATTACCTTCTTCTAAACTGATATTGTCTTTAGCATTTTTTTTGTTTTCAAGTCCTCTTTTCTATTTATCTTGAGCAATATTAGACATCTTTTCTTTTTTAAGTGTTATCATGACAAAACTTGTTGAAATGAAGAGTGCAATGGCATAAATGCAAGAGCAATTGAGGGAGTTAATATTTCTGATGCATGAATTTAATTTACCACCACAAGAAGCAACAAGATTGGCAAGAAGTGAAGATATAGAAATGATTGGAGTTGCTTCAACATTTGCACCAAATCATATCCTTTTTCCTATGGTGGAACACCCTTCCAGTGTTAGAGAACCAAGAATTGTCCTACCCAAGAAGTTTGATGGTACCGGATCAAAGTTTAGAGGATTTATCAATCAAGTACAACTTGTGATTGAACTTCAACTCCAAAACTATCCAACTCTAGGATCACAAGTTAGATTCATTGGTATGCTTCTTTCAGGTTCAACATTATCATGATTTTTATCTTTTCTTGAAAGACGACATTCAATATTAGATAATCTAGATGCTTTATTGGTGGAGTTTCAATCCATGTATGGAGAACATGATCCAATTCATATTGCAATCAATAAGATCCATATTTTACGACAAGGCAATCGATCAGTAATGATGTATGTTTCACAATTTTGACAACTTGTAATTGATATCAAGTGGGATGATATTGCACTTATTACCCAATTTCTTTACAGATTACAATATGTGGTAAAAAAATTAATGTTCAACTTACATGATCCTGAAACATTGAGTCAAGTAATTGACTTTGCTGTGAAGTGCAACAATCACCTTTTTAAATTCTAATCTAAGAACCATACAAGTGGACTTCAACGTAACTATAATTCAATAGCAATACCAATATCTCTTCAATACATACATTCGGAAGTAGAAGATATGCAAATTGATACAGTACGTTTCAAACCTCTTACTGAGCAAGAAAAGACTCGTCATCCTCAAAAAGAATTGTGCTTATATTGTAGAGAACCTAAGCACACTACTTAATATCACCCAAAGAAGCAATGCAACCATAAAATGAGGAGTATGGCGATCAAAAAAGATAGCATGTCAGAAAACAAATTTGTCTAGCTACAATAGGAATCGTATGGCTCAAACCTTGTACAACGCCTAGTGAAGGTCCTATCCTCTCCTCAGAACCCTCTCCATGTTTTACGATAAATGTTATTCTAGGACCTAAATATCTCAAAGCCTTTGCCTTGCTAGATTCAGGAGCCTCAGCATGTTTCTTAGATGAAAAATTTGCTAAAAGACATAGCATATTTTTAGTAAAGAAAACTAAATCCGTTCATCTAGAAGTCATAGATGGTCGTCCATTAGCTTCAAAAGATGTTACTCATGAAATCCTTCCTATAGAAATATCAACTAATGATCATAGTAACTTTATAATATTTAATATCATTAGATTTCCTTCTAATCCAATCATTTCAGATTTATCATGGCTAAAAAAATATAATCCTAAAATAGATTAGATTTCTTGTAGTCTTGACTTTTCTAAAAGTATAACTAAGAGTATAATTAATCAAGTAGAAAGTCATAAGTATAGTATATCTAAACCTATATTTGTAGATGCAAGTGCTTTCTTGCATGCTGCAAAAGAAGGATCACCTTGTGTCATTTATGACACACCTATTTCTACTAGTGAAAAGACTTCAAATGGCATTCCAAGCCAATATCAAGATTTTTAAGATGTATTTGAAAAAAAGAATACGGATACTCTTCCAGAACATCGTTCCTATGATTGCTTAATTGACCTTCAAGAAGAAGCACAACCGCCATTTGGACCAATCTACAATTTATCTCAAAATGAATTAACTAAACTCAAGGATTATATTAAAAAGAAAATTGCCAAGAATTTCATACGCCATTCCAAATCTCCAGCATGAGCTCTAATTTTATTTGTGAAGAAAAAAGATAGATCATTGCGGATGTGTGTTGATTATCGAGGACTCAACAAAATCACTATCAAAAATAGGTACTTGCTACCTTTGATATCTGAGCTTCTTGATCAATTGAATCAAGCTAAGATCTATATAAAAATAGATCTATGGGGAGCATACAATTTGGTATGCATTAAAGAAGGAGATGAATGGAAGACTGCGTTTTGAACAAGGTATGGACATTTCGAATACAACGTCATGCCTTATGGACTTACAAATGCACAAGCAACATTCCAACATCTAATGAATGATGTCTTTTGGGAGTTTTTAGATGATTTTGTTGTCTGTTATCTAAACGACATCTTAATCTATTCTAAGAATACAGTCGAACATGAACTTCATGTTTGTTGTGTATTACAAAAACTATGAGATGGAAAATTCTATGCCAAAATAGAAAAGTGTATATTTTATACCACTCAAATCGAATTCTTAAGATACATTATTTCAAATGATGGACTTATGATGGATCCTAAGAAAGTTCAAACTATTATGGATTGGAAGATCCCAAAAATGGTAAGAGATGTCCATTGCTTTTTGGGATTTATCAACTACTATTGAATCTTCATCAAAGACTTCTCTCAAATTGCAGCTCCCCTTATACGTTTGACTTGCAAAGACAAACTTCAATGGAATCAAGAAGCAGAAGTAGCATTTGAAGCTTTGAAGACAGCCTTTATTTCTACACCAATCTTGTATTGCGTCAATTTTATAAGCCATTTTTTATGGAAACAGATGTATGAGATTTTGCTTTGGGTGCCGTATTGTGACAAATGAGAATAGATGATAAACTACACCTAATAGCTTTTCATTTTAGAAAATTTTTAGCAGCCAAGATTAACTACGAGATCCAAGACAAAGAACTTCTTGCAATCATGGATTCATTTCAAGAATGGCACTATTATCTAGAAGGTGCTTCTAACCCAGTCAAAATATATATGGATCACAAGAACCTTGAATATTTTATGTCAGCATGTGTTTTGAATTGTCGCCAAGCCCATTGAAGTATGTCTTTGATAAGATTCGAATTCAAGATCACTTATCGACCAAGAAAATAACAAGGTTTGTCAGATGCTTTTTCTAGACGATCTTATCTTATACCAAAGGAAGGAGATGTTGCTTTTGATCAACAACGAATAATTCTCTTGAAGCCAGAGCATCTTCATCTTCAAGCAATGAAATCAATACTAACTGTTGATTCAACTTTCATTAAGCAAGTTCAGTCAAGTATGTCTTTTGAACCTCTTATTCGTGATATTAAAGAAAATCCTTCAAAGTCTCATGTTACTTCCAAGTTTGAATTCAAGAAGAATCTATCATATTTTGAGGGACGCCTATATGTTCCAAAAGCTAAAGCTCGATTACATGTTCTTCAAGCTTGTCATGACTTTCCAACAGCAAGACATTTTGGATACAATAAAACTTTGGAACTAATATCCAAGGACTTATGGTGGCCACAAATGTAAAAAGCAGTTAAAGATTTTGTATAATCTTGTGATATTTGTTCGAGATCAAAAACTCCTCGTCATCTACTTTATGAACTTCTTCAACCATTACCCATTCCAGAACATTCATGGTCTTCTATTTCTATGGATTTCATCACGGACCTTCTAATCTCAATTCTTATGACTCTATATTCGTGATAGTAGATCATTTTACCAAGATGGCACATTTTGTACCATATACAAAATCTATCATAAGTAAAGAAATAGGTAAGCTCTTTCTTGACAATATCTATCGCTATCATGGATTATCCAAGGATATTATATCACATAGGAGAACTCAATTTGTATAAAGATTTTGGCAGACTCTTTTCAAGATTCTAAAAGTGGATATAAAACTATCTTCGGTATTCCATCCTCAAACTAATGGACAAACGGAGCATGTTAATCAAGTTTTGGAGCAGTATTTAAGATGTACCATTAATTACCAACATGATGATTGGACAACTCTTTTGCCATTGGCAGAGTTTGCTTACAATAACACGGTACATTCTTCTACAAAACAAACATCTTTCTTGGCTAATTATGGTTATCATCCACGACTTGATACTTTAGACTTTTCAAAAGTTCATAATCTTGTTGCAAAAGTTTTGACAATTCATTTGTCACAACTACATGCAATGATGAAGGCACAGTTAAAAGAAGCTCAAGAATAATAAAAAGTCAATGCAGATGTCTATCAAAAGGAACAACCACCATTCCACATGGGTGATAAGGTATGATTACTTTGTCACAATATCAAGACAACTCGTCCTTGTGACAAGTTTGATTATCCAAGGCTTGGACCATTTTCTATTTCTTTGTAAATCAATCCAGTTGCATATCATTTACATCTACCAGAGTCAATGAAAATCCATCTAATATTCTACGTGTCTCTTTTTGAACCATATAAGATAGTAGATATACCAAGAAGAAGCCAAGTTCTACCTCCTCTTATAGAAGTAGACAATAATGAAGAATTTGAAGTAGAAGAAGTCTTAGATTCAAGGCGGCGCCGAAATAAATTAGAATATCTTGTCCATTGGTACAGATATGATATTAGTGAATGCACATGGGAGCCAGTAAAGAATCTTGCAAATACAGCAAAGGCAGTGGAGGCTTTTCATCGACGACATCCATCAAAATCAAGATGAAAACCTTCTTTATAAAAGAAGCATCTAGGCAGGATATCATTCTACTTTCATCCTTATTTGTAGCTTCTTTGTAGTTATGATGCTCAGGAGATGGAGAACCAATAACCAGTGGATTTGACTCAAGAACCTTTGTTTGTTGACTTGCCAAATGAGACTTTATGATTGTCTCAACCTTCAAGATGACGCAATCGAGATAAAGATCTTCAAGAATAATATGTTCTTCTTCGAATAGATGGCAAAAGTCAACGCGTTTGGTATCACGACCTTAGAAGGGACTTCCAATGTTTGGTGATTTTACTAGAGGTAAGAACAACTCTTGATGATGATTCAAATATTTTGTTTGAAGGAAGTTATGAAGGCTTGAATAATGATCAAATAACTGGGTGGTCTTCCCACCCTGGTATGGGACACTACTGATGGTTGAGAGGCCCTATCAATTATCTTCGAAGAGAACAAAGATCAAAGTATGTGGTGAATACAATTCGTCGCATCATAGATTTCCTCAACATATGATTACCACTCTTCGTAGAACTCATCCCTAGAAGGGAGGGTAATGTCATGGACATATGCATGTAAGCCAATAATTACATGTATAAATAAGTAGAAGTAAGTAAAAGTAAGTAAAAGTAAGTTAATTCTATAGTATTTGATATAGACGATGCTTTGACTTTATAGGTGTCTTTAATTGACTTTTTGGATTAGAAACGTAGTGAACAAGTTGGCAATGTGCCACACATGTTATTAGCTTGAAGACCAAGTTAAGTATGTGGCCCATACGTAGCAAAAAACTTGCCTTCTAAGTGAAGGCATGTGTCTTACAAAGTCAATACATATTGGAGGTCCTATAGAACGTCGCCACATAGCTCTTAGTTAGATAGTATATATAGTGACAAGAATGAAGCCTTCTTCACTCTTGTCAACTCTTTTCTTGCTTCCAATCTAGTTTCAAGGGTCTTTAGTTTTCTTGTCTTTTGGCAATAGCCATTCCAGTTTCTTTTTTAATATACATATCAAGTTATTTCTATTTTGTCATCTTTCTTTGAAAGAAGTTTCACTTGTTTATTTATCTTTATTATATTCTTGTTCTTGATAATAGGAGGAGGTGGAACTTGTCTTCTTCTTGGTATATTCACATTCTTCTATAGTTCAAGAAGAGACACGTAGAAGATAAGATGGATCTTCATTGATTCCGATAGATGTAATTAATAAGCAAGTAGATTGATTTATCTACAAATAAAAAAGATTCAAGTCTACAATAGTCCAACTTATCATAAAGATGAATAGTCTTGATATTACGATAAAGTAATCATATCTTGTTACGTACATTGAATTGTGGTTATTACTTTTAATAGACATCTACATTAATCTTTTATCATTCTTGAGCTTTCTTTATAGTATCTTCATTATTGCATGTATCTCAAATAAAAAATTTTGCTGTAGGATTATCATCTTTTAAAAAATCAAATATATCAATTCATAGATGATAATCATAATTAGCAAAAAAAAGTGTTTGTTGCATAGAAGAATACATTGTATTATTATAAGCAAACTCTACCAATGGCAAGAAGGTTCTTCAATCATCTTTTTGATAATTGATGATACATTTTAAGTATTACTCCAAAACTTAGTTTATGGGCTTTGTTTGTCGATCAGTTTGAAGATGAAAGATTGAAAGAAGCTTTATATCCACCTTTAAAATCATAAAAAGAATTCTCTAAAATCTTGATGCAAATTGAGTCCTCCTATCCAATATAATATCCTCTGATAATTTATGATACCAATAAATATTGTCAAGGAAAAATTTGGTAATTTCTTTATTTGTGATAGATTTTGTGCATGATACAAAATGTGCCATTTTAATAAAATGATCTACTACAATAAATATAGAATCATACAAACTTGAAACTAAAAGATTCTTATTAAAATCCATAGAAATAGAAGACCATGGTTGTTTTGGAATAGATAATGGCTAAAGAAGTCCATAAGGTCAATGATGAGGAATTTTTGACCTTGAACAAATATTACAGAATTGAACAAAGTCTCTTATAGCCTTCCACATTTGCAGCCACCAAAAATATTTAGATATTACTTCTTAAGTCTTATTGTATCTAAAATATCTTGTTGCTAGAAAGCAGTGATGTATTTAAAGAACAATTAAATGTACTTTTCTTTCTAGAATATATAAGCATCTTTTAAAATAAAATAGGTTATTTTTAAATGTGAACTTAAAAGTATTATAAGATTTAGAAGAATTATTCTTGATATTATGAACAAAAAATTAGAGGACATACTTGATTGAATTTGTTTGAAAAATTTGAATCAATAATTAATGCTCATTTCATTACTCAAAGATGAAATTATTTTGGCTTCAATAAAATTATCTTTGATTGATCAAAAGCTACATCTCTTTCTTTAGATACAAGATAAGAATGTTTAGAAAGGGCATTAGATAAACTCTATTATTTTTCTAGCAAATAAGTGATATTGAACTTAAATCTTGACAAAGACATACTCCAACAAGCCTAGCAATGATTCAAAACACATGCTGATATAAAATATTTGAGGTTTTTGTAATCCATATATACAATGACTAGATTAGAAGTGCCTTCTAGATAATGAGGTTATTCTTATAAAAAATCCATAATTACAAGAATTTTTTTGTTGTGGATTTCATAGTTAATCTTAATTATTGAAACTTTCTTGAAATAGAAAGCTACTAGGTAGAATTTGTCATCTTTTCCTATTTGTGACAAAATAACATCCATAACAAAATTTGATGTATCTGTTTTTATAAAAAATAACTTTGAAAAGTCAATGTGATACAAAATTAGTACTAAAATAAATATCGACTCCAAGGCTTCAAAAGATGCTTCAATTTCTTTATTTTAATTAAGTTTGTCTTTGCTGTTAAGACATATAAGATGAGCTGAAACTTGAAAAAAAATCTTAATGAAGATTCAATAGTAATTGATAATGTCCAATCTTATTGCACATCTTTTATTATTCTTAAAATCTTTTAATCTATAATAGTTTGAATCTTCTTTAGATCCATCATAAGTCCTTCATTTGAGATGATATATCCTAAAAAGTCAACTTGAATAGTGTAGAATATGTACTTTTTCAATTCGATGTACAATCCTACATTTCTAAGTTTTTGTAACACATGACAAATATGAATTTTATGCTCTTTTGTATTCTTAAAATAGATTAAAATATCATCTAAGTAATAGATAAAAAAATCATCTAAAAATTCATAAAAAACATCATTTATAAGATATTAAAAAATAGCTAGTGCATTTGTGAATCCAAAAGCCATGACATTATATTCAAAGTATCTATACCTTTTTTGAAATGTAGTCTTTCATTCATCTCCTTTTTTAATATGGACCAAGTTACATGCTCTTCATAGATTTATTTTTGTATAGCTCTTAGCTTGATTTAATTGATCAAGAAGTCCAAATATCAAAGATAAAAGGTATATATTTTTTATAGTAATTTTGTTGAGTACTTGATAATATATGCACATTTGTAATGATCCATCTTTTTTTTTCAAATAAGATAGGAGCTTCAGTAAGACAAATATGAAATTCTTGGCCAAGTTCTTGTCAATATACTTCTTGAGTTTATCTAATTCATTTTGTAATAAACTATAGATTAGACCAAATAATGGCTGACTTCTCTCTTTAAGGTCAATTGAACAATCATATAAATGATGCTTTAGGATAATATATTTATATTTTTTTTTTCAAAAAGATCTTTAAAATCTTTATA